>NW_013678083.1:12401-14182 GCF_000517525.1 Limulus polyphemus | reverse complement strand
AGTCTGTTGCAGTAACCACATATATTAAAACTTGAGGAAGGAGCCCTTTATTAGGTTACTTTCTGGTAGTAACCACTTGTATTAATCTTTAAAAAACAGCCTCTAAGTAGGTCATTTTTCTGTAGTAACTACTTGTATTACCACTTGGAGAGTCTCTTAGCAGGTTACTTTCTGGCAGTAAAAACTTCTACTAAAACTTGTGAAATGAGCCCCTCAATCGATAATCTTCTGAAAGTAACTACTTGTGTTACAACGTAAAGAAAGAACCTCTCAGTAGGTTACTTATTTATAGTAGCCACTTCTATTAAAATTTGAAGATACAGCATCTCAGTACGTGACTTTCTGGAAGTAGCACTTTTATCAAAGCACTTTTTAGTAGGTTACTTTCTGGTAGACACTAATGAGACTGTGTTTTTTATTATTTATTTCTGGCAGTTATTTTGATTTGAACTTAATTATATCCGAAGAAATAATTAATAATCAGGGGTGCTCTAAAATTAGCAATTCTCCTTCACTCTGCTAGAGGCTAGAGGTTCAATGAGAGGTGTGAATTAAAGGATTGGAGTCATTACTGTGGAGATCAAGTGAAATATTACAGGCTTCTTTGATGTTAAAAAGTGATACAACGTCAAAGCTGACCATTAAGACTTTGGGATTTAGTTGGTTTAATGTGTTTCTGAATTTAAAAGACGCCTTTAAAAAAGGATTGTGCGTAAGGTGGGAAAACTAATTTTCAGTCAATTAGTCTGTTGCAGTGACCACATATATTAAAACTTGAGAAAGAAGCCCTTCATTAGGTTACTTTCTGGTAGCAACCACTTGTATTAATCTTTAAAAAAAAACAGCCTCTAAGTAGGTCATTTTTCTGTAGTAACTACTTGTATTACCACTTGGAGAGTCTCTTAACAGGTGACTTTATGGTAGTAGAAACCGACATGTTACGTAGAAAAACCACACTTCGCTACAAACAATAAAAGAACGCGTATGTAAACTTGCTACTAAATACTACAAAATATCCACCCACCAAAATTTACTCACAGCCAAATTTCATAAGATTGCCGCTCCCCCTAACCCATGGTTCCAAAATCTATCCCCATACAACATCACTAACACACCACCTTGATCGGTGAAAGTAAGAAGATAATATTATATTTCAGATATTCATTTCTTCATTAGCTGTTCACTAGCCTTGCTATTTTCGGTCCCAGCTAGTGAAAGTGGGTTTTCTCCACACACGAAATTCTTAGGCATTGGATCTATAGATCACAGCCATGGCATTTGGGTCCATTGATACACACCATGCCCGTTTGCTTCGGTTTGTTTCAATACATTGTTAACAATCGTTTTCGACTTGTTTCTTCTGGAAGAACAACCTGCCTCTACTACACCTTCGCCTTCACTTTCGTCCACTTGCCTCAATACTACCACCAACCAGGTCAATATGATGTGTGCATGGATGTATATATATATTCTTTATGTGTGTGTTTTTTTTTTTCACCCACTTCGTCCAATTAGAACGATGACCATTCTACGAACTTTTAATCTTTAACCTCGTGCAGGGTGAAGGAGGATTGCTAATCTTTGAACACCCTTGGTGATTAATAGTTTTTCCTCTAAACTATTAACTTTACACCAAAATAACTGCCATAGCCATGGTGTCATAATCTTCCGAAGAAGACATTAACTTTACACTAAAATAACTGCCATAGCTATGGTGTCATAATCTCATGAAGAAGACATTACCTTTACACCAAAATAACTGCCATAGCCATGGTGTCATA
>NW_013678083.1:8979-11472 GCF_000517525.1 Limulus polyphemus | reverse complement strand
CATTACCTTTACACCAAAATAACTGCCATAGCCATGGTGTCATAATCTCCCGAAGAAGACATTACTTTTACACCAAAATAACTGCCACAGCCATGGTGTCATAATCTCCCGAAGAAGACATTACCTTTACACCAAAATAACTGCCATAGACATGGTGTCATAATCTCCCGAAGAAGACATTATCTTTACACCAAAATAACTGCCATAGCCATGGTGTCATAATCTTCTGAAGAAGACATCAACTTTACACCAAAATAACTGCCATAGCCATGGTGTCATAATCTCCTGAAGAAGGCCTGTAATCGAATAAAAGATCCTGTCATAGCGTTCATAGTCTCAATGCTACCTTAGTATTTGTTTAAAAACCTGAAGGAAGATCCTCTCAGTCAGTGACCTCCTGGTAATAACATTTGTGTGAACACTTGTAGAAATAACTTCTCAGTAGGTTACTTTCTGGTAGAAGTCAGGTATATTAAAACTTGAAGAAAGAACAAATCAGTAGGCTACTTTCTAGTAGTTGCCACTTTTATTATAACTTGAAGAAAGAACAAATCAGTAGGCTACTTTCTAGTAGTTGCCACTTTTATTATAACTTGAAGAAAGAACAAATCAGTAGGCTACTTTCTAGTAGTTGCCACTTTTATTATAACTTGAAGAAATAACTTCTCAGTAGGTTACTTTCTGGTAGAAGTCAGATATATTAAAACTTGAAGAAAGAACAAATCAGTAGGCTACTTTCTAGTAGTTGTCACTTTTATTATAACTTGAAGAAAGAACCTCTCAGTAGGCTACTTTCTGGTTGAAGTCAGATATATTAAAACTTGAAGAAAGAACAAATCAGTAGGCTACTTTCTAGTAGTTGCCACTTTTATTATAACTTGAAGAAAGAACCTCTCAGTAGGTTACATTCTGTTAGTAAACACTTGTATCAAACTTGAAGAAAAATGTCTCAGTAGGTTATTTCCCGGTAGTAACCATTTGTATTAATATTTAAGGAGCTACTTTCTGGTAGTAACAAATTACATTAAAACTTGGATTTTGAGCCCCTCAGTCGGTTACCTTGTGGAAGTAAGTACATGTATTAAAACTTGAACCCCTCAGTGGGTTAATATTTGGTAGTAACCACTTCTATTAAAACTTGACAAAAGAACCTCTTATTAGGTTACTTTCTTGTAGTAACCACTTTTAATAAAAATTCTAGAAAGAGCCTTTCATTCGATTACCTTCTGGTAGTCTAATAGTAATTTGAACCTTCCAATTTACTCGAACAGGTCTGATGTTATTTAAGAAGTTGAGAAATGATGAACTTGAAAGTTTATTTATCAAGGTGTATTTATATGTTTATTGTAGAACTGAACCTTTTGACTGAAACTACATCCAATAATAAATGTTTTAAAGCCACGACAGACATTCCGGTTCATGATTTTATTTTTTACATCAAACATATGCCTTCTGATTATTATTTCTGTTTGTAGCCTGAGTCTTTTCATTGCTCTTCTTTAACCCCAAGTATTACCATTTTAAACAGGTTTTTTTACAGCAATTTATTCAACAAATTGCGTTTAAAAGTTACAAGACAGCTTGACTGGGTAATTAAAAATTTTATTATAAAGGTATGACGTTCGGAAAAGATTTTGTCATCCTCAGGTACAAGAATGAGTCATATAGTTAAATGAGTCATAAGTCATGTCCTGATATTGCTTCACAGTCTAATATAGGTATCTCTGTATCCCGGGGTGTTGATTTAAGGTGGGGCTATCTTCTGCAATTAAAATAACTTCTTTCATTTTGCGTTTATTGGTGTTTGGTTCTTTGTTTAAAATTACTGTGTTTTGTGTAGATATACTGTGGTTTTTTTAAGTTGCAATGGTGGTAAACATAGGAGGTTTTTTTTATTATGATCAGTGAATCTGGTTTCTAGTTTTCTACCTGTTTATCCGATGTAAAATTCTGGACAGTTATTGCATGGTATTTTATGTAATTTTTATTTAATGATGATTTTTTTGGTGTCAGGTTTTTGGGTGAACTAGATGTCAACAGAAATGTTATGTTTGATGGTAAGGTTTCTCCAAGTGTTGATTAATTTTGATCTGATGTCAGGGATAAATGTTGTGTTGTTGTTTGGTGTAAATTTTGTTTGTGAGTTGAGTTTTGAGGTCTATGTTCTGGTGGTTGTGAAGAAATATTTTGACATGTTGGTGTGAATGACGGAATGCTTTACAGAGCTGATTTCTTCATCTATGTACTCAGTTGAACAAAGTCTTGAAGTTGTGTGTATAAATTTTTTAGTACATTAATGTTCTTGTTTGGATTCATGGGTGGAATTCCAGATGATGTAGAGGCCTGTGTGAGGATTCATGGGTGGAATTCCAGATGATGTAGAGGCCTGTGTGAGGATTCATGGGTGGAATTCCAGACGATGTAGAGGCCTGTGTGAGGATTCATGGGTGGAATTCCAGACGATGTAGAGGCCTGTGTGAGTGATATTTAGGT
>NW_013678083.1:7119-8519 GCF_000517525.1 Limulus polyphemus | reverse complement strand
AATAAAATGTTTTTAACTGTGTACCAGTTTAACGTGGAATATTATTTATGATTTTAAGGTGTGTTAGTGTTCCATAGAAGTGAAACCGGTAAAAGTGTTGTCGACATATCTGTACCAGTATACGGGAGGATACGGCAGATTGTATTACTTATGTTTCGATCCGGATAATAAATACGTTGGCGAGAACAGGGTTGTCCTTGCTTAAACTATCTGTCTGAAGAAAGTTTTTGTTGTTGAAAATGAAGTTAGTTTTTGTTGTCGTGAGTTCTAAAAGGGAAACGAAAATTCTGTTGGAGATGTGAATTAAAGGATTGGAGTCATTACTGTGGAGATCAAGTGAAATATTACAGGCTTCTTTGATGGTAAAAAGTGATACAACCTCAAAGCTGACCATTAAGACTTTGTGATTTAGTTGGTTTAATGTGTTTCTGAAGTTAAAAGACGCCTTTAAAAAGGAATGTGCGGAAGTTATGTAAGGTGGGAAAACCCAGGCTATATATGTACCAAGATTATAGTTAAATGAGTCCTAAGTGGATAATATATGTTATATGAAGCAGTCTTGTTTGTATGGTTTGGAATGCCATAAAGTTGTGATGTGTGTGACTCAGTTTTCCTTATATAAAAATAAAGGTCTTCAGTAATCAAGTTGTATTTCTTCATTTGTAACAAGGGTTTTGTTTAGTCATTTTTCATGTGTGTGTTTGTTGGGTTGTTTGGGATGGGTTTAAATGTTTTATTGTCTGAAAGGATGTTGTTTATTTTGTATTCTATGTTGATTATGATTACAGTAATGTTGCCTTTGTCAACTTTTAAAATTTTAATATTGGGATCTTTTATCAGATTGTAGGTGCATTTTATCTTCTTGTTTGTGAGATTGGTCTTTAGTTTACGGATCTGGTTAACTACATTAATGGTTTTGTATAGATAATTCTTAGAATAGACTTGTTTAAGACACAGTTTATGGGAGCCTTAGGAAACCACATTTGTTATACTTACCTAACATAAAAGTCTGGTGTCCGGAATTTTGGATTTCTTCATGTTGTGAGCTGCTGTAATATTTTATGTTGTGAATCACTAGTTTTCTGGACAAATCTTCTAGGTTGGTCTTTAATTCTAGGCAGGGAACTGTCTTGTAGCTGAAGGGTAAGTTGAGGCCTTTGCTCAGAAGTTGTAGTTCACCGTCGTTTAGTGGTTGATCTCGTCTATTGATAACGAGATTGGGTTGGGCTTCGTTCTTGTATTGTCCTTCATGTTGTGGGCTGCTGTAATATTTTGTGTAGTGAATCACAGTCTTCTGGACAAATCTTCTAGGCTGGTCTTTAATTCTAGGCAGGAAACTGTCTTGTGGCTGAAGGGTAAGTTGAGGCCTTTGCTCAGAAGTTGTAGTTCACCGTCGTTTA
>NW_013678083.1:4723-6175 GCF_000517525.1 Limulus polyphemus | reverse complement strand
TGGGTTGGGCTTCGTTCTTGTATTGTCCTTCATGTTGTTGTAGTTTTTTCAGTTGTCACTGTTTTTTTTCTTTGTTGTGGACAGATATCTTTTCTTGATTTGATAGGAAGTTGTTTTGGTTGATGGTCCGTTGCATGTTGTTGTACCCATCTGGTTCGAGGTAGCAGGCAAGTTGGTGGTCTAATTCCTGTTTTTGTAAATAGTTTAGATATTTGGAATTCAGAGTAGCTTTTACAAGTTTTCGTTGCATGTTGTTGTACCCATCTGGTTCGAGGTAGCAGGCAAGTTGGTGGTCTAATTCCTGTTTTTGTAAGTGGTTTAGATATCTGGAATTCAGGGTAGCTTTTACAAGTTTTCGTTGCATGTTGTTGTACTCATCTGGTTCGAGGTAGCAGGCAAGTTGGTGGTCTAATTCCTGTAAATAGTTTAGATATTTGGAATTCAGGGTAGCTTTTACAAGTTTTCGTTGCATGTTGTTTTACTCATCTGGTTCGAGGTAGCAGGCAAGTTGGTGGTCTAATTCCTGTTTTTGTAAGTGGTTTAGATATTTGGAATTCAGGGTAGTTTTTAAAAGTTTTCGTTGCATGTTTTGGATGATATTTGTAAATTGGTTTAAATTTTTGGATAATCTGACTTTGAAAAAGTTGGGAATTAACTGTTCAGATCGGAACTGTCTGAGGAAGGAAATATCTTTTCTCCTTTTGACGATTTTCACATTTGGGTTGCAGATAGTTGTCCAGTATGATTCACTTACGGTGGTGGACAAGTAAGGGATCATACTTGGAAGATATACGTTGAATAACAGAACCAACGTTTAGATTTCACAACCTCGAGTAATCGCCGTGATGAATTAAAACTTCATAACGAGGAACCAACTTTTAAGAAATAAAAGTATTGAGACGGCTTGACTAAGTAATGAAAAAATCTTTATTATAAATGCAAGACGTTTCGACAAGATTTTGTCATCCTCAGATACAAGTATTACAGAGATACATGAGTACAAATAAGGAAATTAATCCCGTTAATTACTGACGGAATTTCCTATTCGTTTTACACAGAAAATGAGTGATTTCAACTAATCTGTTTGTCATTTCCTTACACACAGGTAGAAACCTACATTACTTAATATGGTGCAATTTATAGACCCTACTATCCGTGAACCGCATAGAAACAAATAAGTAATTTGAAGTAATATTTAGACCCGATTTGGGTTGATTCTTTAGATTTGATGTGGATTCTGTGTTTCGATCTAGTGTGGATTGTATAGTTGGACATGATGTGGATTCTTTGTTTAGATTTGATGTGGATTCTTTGTTTCGATCTAGTGTGGATTGTATAGTTGGACATGATGTGGATTCTTTGTTTAGATTTGATGTGGATTCTTTGTTTCGATCTAGTGTGGATTGTATAGTTGGACATGATGTGGATTCTTTGTTTAGATTTGATGTGGAT
>NW_013678083.1:2632-4079 GCF_000517525.1 Limulus polyphemus | reverse complement strand
GTGGATTGTTTGTTTATATTTTATGTGGATTCTTGATTTAGACCGTGGTTGTTAAATTAGACCTGATGTGGATTGTTTGTTTAGAATTTTATGTGGATTCTTTGTTTAGATTTGGTGTGGATTGTTTAATTAGACCCGATGTGGATTATTTAGACCTGATGTGGACTGTTTGTTTACATATGGTGTGGATTATTTGTTCAGATTTGGTGTGGATTGTTTAATTAGACCCGATGTGGATTATTTGTTTAGATTTTATGCGGATTCTTTGTTTAGATCTGGTGTGGATTGTTTATTTAGACCTGATGTGGACTGTTTGTTTAGCTTTTATGTGGATTCTTTGTTTAGATTTTATGTGTATTCTATGTTCAGATCTTGTGTGGATTACTTCTTTGGAAATAGTTTGTAAATATATAATTGAAGTTTACCTTGAATTTATAGGTAGAACAATAACTACTGTTATATAATTTTATGAGTTTAAATATTAACTGTTACATGGTCATAAGTATATATATCTATATCTTACAAAATCGTAAAATGCGAACCATAAAAACCAGATGGTAATAAAAATTGTATTGTGCTTTCAGTGACTCAATAAATCACCTGTATTTTGATATTGCTTTCGACTCAGCTTCCTATTAGATAGAAAAGTACTTCCGTTTTGAAAATACAATCATACTGTACTTCCGTTTTGAGGAATATCTTATTTCCCGGAAGAACAGCGAGAAATTTACAGACTCACAACGCTAAGATCCGGGTTTCGATTCCTCGCGAAGGAAACAGCAGACAGACTAACGTGGTTTTGCTCTGAAACAGACGGGTATATTTTTCACAACATTTAGTTAATTTATTTTTAAATTTGTTCAACTGTTCCAATTTTTTAAATCTCAGCGTGTTGGGAAAATATTTTCCACGTTAAGGGCGATATGTATATGTATATATTTATATATATACAGGATGTTATCTAAACCAGGTTGACCTTCGTTAACATCCGTTTGAAGTCTTCCTAGTCCTGTATATCCGGTAACTACAATGGTGTACTTTTCAATACATCCAGCACCAGGAACTCTCCATAACTTTGTGACTTTTATGTGACATCGGAGAAACAGAGACGAACAAATAATAATGATAATAACGCGGATAATTAAATGTAATTTTTCAGGATTTTTTATTAATTTCCAAAACATTAACCTTTTGAACTTTACTTTTATGTGTCCTGAAGTAAAACATGATAGACAAGAGGTTAAAGAAATGACAATTGTTCTTTTTTTCTGTTGTTAATTATTATTAAAGAATTACAAACATACCAGAAATACGGAAATCTGAAAGAATCTTGGAGAATAAATAGCACAGTAAGTTTAATGTAGTTTAATCAGATATTAGTGTTGACAGAACACTTTGGACTTTAATGTAGTTTAATCAGATATTAGTGTTGACAGAACACTTTGGA
>NW_013678083.1:0-1733 GCF_000517525.1 Limulus polyphemus | reverse complement strand
ACACTCTGGAGTTTAATGTAGTTTAATCACATATTAGTGTTCACAGCACATTCTGGAGTTTAATGTAGTTTAATCACATATTAGTGTTCACAGCACACTTTGGAGTTTAATGTAGTTTCATCACATATTAGTGTTCACAGTACACTTTGGAGTTTAATGTAGTTTAATCACATATTAGTGTTGACAGCACACTTTGGAGCTTAATGTAGTTTAATAACATATTAGTGTTCCGATCAGTCAAATTCAGATTAATTATACATATTCTTTTGATCGCTTTTTGTTTTCTTTATTCTAAGATCGTTCATATAACTGGATGAAGAAAAAAGCGATGGTATTATGATAGGTCTTTTGACGTGTTGAAGTAGAAAGAATGGTGTTACGAAGGCCTTTATGTTTGCATTTTTGAAAAAGAATTGGTAATGATGGAGTTTAAGTTTATTTCGCGGTAATTTATACTGATCACATAAGATCAGTTTTATAGCCCTTGTATCATGGACAGTTTTTTTTTCCAGTCTTTTTGATAGTGTTTATACCGTGACCAGTTTTACAGTTTATATGTCAGAGACAGTTTTTATAGTGTTTATACCGTGACCAGTTTTACAGTTTATATGTCAGATATAGTTTTTATAGTGTTTATACCGTGACCAGTTTCGCAGTTTATATGTCAGAGACAGATTTTATAGTGTTTATACCCTGACCAGTTTTACAGTTTATAGTTCAGAGACAGTTTTTACAGTCTCTGTGCGGTGAACAATATAACAGTTTTGTATTATAAGTAGTTTTACAGTTTCTATACCGTGGATAGATTTACAGTCCATTTATCGTACACAGTTTTCATAGTCTTTATTCCGTGGACTACCAAGAATGATTACTGGAAAATGACTTTGTTGTTTATATACTGTTGCTACTGTCAAGAATGATTACTGAAAAGTTACTTTGTTGTTTATATACTGTTACTACTGTCAAGAATGATTACTGGAAAATTACTTTGTTATTTATATACTGTTACTACTGTCAAGAATGATTACTGGAAAGTTACTTTGTTGTTTATATACTGTTACTACTGTCAAGAATGATTACTGGAAGGAAAGTTACTTTGTTGTTTATATACTGTTACTACTGTCAAGAATGATTACTGGAAAATTACTTTGTTGTTTATATACTGTTACTACTGTCAAGAATGATTACTGGAAAGTTACTTTGTTGTTTATATACTGTTACTACTGTCAAGAATGATTACTGGAAAGTTACTTTGTTGTTTATATACTGTCACTACTGGAAAGTTACTTTGTTGTTTATATACTGTCACTACTGGAAAGTTACTTTGTTGTTTATATACTGTTACTACTGTCAAAAATGATTACTGGAAAGTTACTTTGTTGTTTATATACTGTTACTACTGTCAAGAATGATTACTGTTAGAATAATTTCCTTTTGTTTGTAATGTTACTACTACGAAGAAGGATGAATTGGTTTGACAACTTACACTTGTTACAACACTAAACTTTTTAAGTGTTCACATTTCTTACTACAGGTTTGAACTGTTTTAACTTGTTACAACACTATATGGATGAACTGTTCACACTTATTACAACAGTACAATAATAAACGGTTCACATTTTAAACTACAGCTTTGAATTGTTCTCACTTGTTACAATACAACATGTATGAACTGTTCACACTTGTTACAACACTACATGTATGAACTGTTCACACTTGTTACAACACTACAT
>NW_013678082.1:1988-11035 GCF_000517525.1 Limulus polyphemus | reverse complement strand
GTATTTGTACACCAGAACATTCCAAACCAGAAGTTAGATATAGGTTCTAGCAGAGAAGGATGTGTGGTATTTGTACACCAGAACATTCCAAACCAGAAGTTAGATATAGGTTCTAGCAGAGAAGGATGTGTGGTATTTGTATACCAGAACATTCCAGACCAGAAGATAAATATAGGTTCTAGCAGAGAAGGATGTGTGAGATTTGTACACCAGAACATTCCAGACCAAAAGATAAATATAGGTTCTAGCAAAGAAGGATGTGTGGGATTTGTACACCAGAACATTCCAGACCAGAAGATAAATATAGGTTCTAGCAGAGAAGGATGTGTGGAATTGGTACACCAGAACATTCCAAACCAGAAGTTAGATATATGTTCTACCAGAGAAGGATGTGTGGGATTTGTACACCGGAACATTCCAGACCAGAAGATAAATATAGGTTCTAGCAGAGAAGGATGTGTGGTGTTTGTACACCAGAACATTCCAGACCAGAAGATAAATATAGGTTCTAGTAGAGAAGGATGTGTTGGATTTGTACACCAGAACATTCCAGACCAGAAGATAAATATAGGTTCTAGCAGAGAAGGATGTGTGGTGTTTGTACACCAGAACATTCCAGACCAGAAGATAAATATAGGTTCTAGCAGAGAATGATGTGTGGGATTTGTACACCAGAACATTCCAAACCAAAAGATAAATATAGGTTCTAGCAGAAAAGGATGTGTGGTATTTGTATTTGTGGTATTTGGATGTGTGGTATTTTAAAGTATCCTGACTTTACAACACCATCATATGTCTGGTTTACACGTTTTTCCATATCCTGACTTTACACAACCGTCATATGTCTGGTTTACATGATTTTCCATATCCTGACTTTACAACACCGTCATATGTCTGGTTTACAAAGTTTTTTCATATCCTGACTTTACAACACCATCATATGTCTGGTTTACACGTTTTCCATATCCTGACTTTACAACACCATCATATGTCTGGTTTACAAGTTTTTCCATATCCTGACTTTACAACACCATCATATATCTGGTTTACACGTTTTTCCATATTCCGAGACTTACTGTCATATATTTGGTTTACACGGTAGCATCTTACATAACTCTCCCCCCATGGCATTGTGGGATGTTTGCGGACTTATAAGTCTAAAGATCGAGTTTCGATACCCGCGATTTGCAAAGCAAAGGCTTAACTTCAACCTTACGTAACTAACCAAACTTTCTGTTGAGTTTTGTGAATCCAATTTCATCAAGTTTGTGAACGCACAGACACTGGTTACTACATAGTTTGTCAATAAAACAAACCAAATTTGTAAGTTTCAAAATTATTATTTTTTCTCAGTATTAAAATCAAACAATTTAAACAAGGGAATTATCAAGAAATAAATAAAGTAAGAGAACGGTATAAAAATGAAGTGGGAGCCGCGGCCCCCCTGCGGGCCGTCAAAAAATGGTCAGAAAACAAAGATGCTGAATTAGTTTCAATTCTAAATAAACAATAAGTCGATAAAAATTATGTTGAATTAATTAAATGATACAGTGTGTCGAAAGGAGATGTTATTGTTTTTACTATGGCAATGTTTTTCAATCATCATGCTAAAGTTATAGGTTGGGGGGGCCTCAAACTTTTTTATTCACATCAAAGGAGCCTCAGATTAAAAGGAGTTTGGAAACCACTGTTTTAGTGTACCAAGGGCGGTTATCACAGGTGACCTTTGTGTAACTTGAAGCGAATATTGGGAATATAAAAGCAAATCAAATGTATAAAACTTTTTGGGGGGGATGAGAGATGGTTCCATAGATATAATAACAAATTGTTCCTATAAACTGTTAGAACGGTACTTTAATAACATATTTATGATAAGTTAATATCCCGTTATAAGACATGGTTGAATTTATTATCAAGCATTACGTAGAAAAGTCTTTGACCTAGACAAGAGAAAATTAAGAACTTGGTAATAAAAAAAAATCCCAATTCTGAAGATGTTTTGTACACTTTTAATTTGTTAGTTCTTTCTGTTACTCGTCCCCCTAGTGGCACAGTGGTATATCTGCGGACTTTTACCACTAGAAACCGTGTTTCGATACCCGTGGTGGGCAGAGCACTGATAGCCCTTTGTGTAACTTTGTGCTTAATAACAAACAATAACTATTTTCTGTTACTAAGGTAGGGTTCCATTCTTCATCACTGTAATAAGAAGGTTAAGGTAGGGCTCCATTCTTCATCACTGCAATAAGAGGGTTAAGGTAGGGTTACATTCTTCATCACTGTAATAAGAAGGTTAAGGTAGGGTTCCATTCTTCATCACTGTAATAAGAGGGTTAAGGTAGGGTTCCATTCTTCATCACTGCAATAAGAAGGTTAAGGTAGGGTTCCATTCTTCATCACTGTAATAAGAAGGTTAAGGTAGGGTTCCATTCTTCATCACTGTAATAAGAAGGTTAAGGTAGGGTTCCATTCTTCATCACTGTAATAAGAAGGTTAAGGTAGGGTTCCATTCTTCATCACTGTAATAAGAAGGTTAAGGTAGGGTTCCACTCTTCATCACTGTAATAAGAAGGTTAAGGTAGGGTTCCATTCTTCATCACTGCAATAAGAAGGTTAAGGTAGGGTTCCATTCTTCATCACTGTAATAAGAAGGCATACGTCATAAAAGTGTCAAGTTAATTATTATTAGAATTTTGAATCCTCCTACTGGCTCAGAAGGTAAGTCTTATATCGCAAAAAAACTGGTTTCGATACCCGTGATGAGCAAAGCACAAATAACCCGTTCTGGAATTTTGTGTTTAACAACATACAAACGATCTGTTAAACTATTTTTTGTTGTTAAATGTAAGAAAATATCATATAAAACCGAAAATGTCACCATAAAATTATATTATTGTTTTAAAGTCACCATCAAATTATATATTGTTGTTTTAAAGTCACCATCAAATTATATTATTGTTTCAATGTCACCATCAAATTATATATTGCTGTTTTAAAGTCACCATTGAATTATATATTGTTGTTTCAATGTCACCATCAAATTATATTATTGTTTCAATGTCACCATCAAATTATATATTGTTGTTTTAAAGTCACCATCAAATTATATATTGTTGTTTTAATGTCACCATCAAATTATATTGTTGTTTTGGAACAACCTTGGCAATTAAACAAAATAAGAAAACTTCAGTATATTGTACACAACACGTGTAATTTAGAAACTTTTCACAGTTAAACAGTTTATCTGATGATAATAGTATATCAAGCATTATGAAACTAACTAGATTACAAGAATCAGTTGTACCCTGATAATTGATGGATTTAGGAAACTGTCTAAATTGGCTGAGTAAAGTCAAATGGGAAAAGCATCTGTAAAAAGGTGGATTCATCTTCACAGTTTGGGATTAGAGGAGTCTTACTATTGGAGAGAAAATAATATCTCAAAAAGATAAGCCTCCAAAACACCTTTCTTTTTCATATTCTTTATTGGCTTGATGGTCAAAAAGACCTCTCAAAAGCTTTCCAGAAATGAGGACCTGTTTAATAACGGTTTTTAAAATGAGAAATCTCTGACAGGTCATTAATACCATTCATGGAACACTACAATGAGACGATTGAAAACCTCATAGAGTTTTCAGGGATAAGATGGATTGGACATCTGTTTAAAATACTTCCAGCTTGAGATGAAAAATCATTGAAGACTTCTCTGAAAGAAAAAATAAACTTGGAAAATTAATCCGAAAATGGATCTTGAAAGAGCTTAGTGACCTATCCAATAGAAGCAAGCCTGTAAGGTCATCATGAACGAGTTTAGTACTTTATCCAATAGAAGAAAGCCTGTAAGATCATCATGAAAGAGTTTAGTATTTTATCCAATAGAAGAAAGCCTGTAAGGTCATCATGAACAAGTTTAGTAGTCTATCCAATAGAAGAAAGCCTGTAAGGTCATCATGAACGAGTTTAGTAGTCTATCCAATAGAAGAAAGCCTGTAAGGTCATCATGAACAAGTTTAGTAGTCTATCCAATAGAAGAAAGCCTGTAAGGTCATCATGAAAGAGTTTAGTAGTCTATCCAATAGAAGAAAGCCTGTAAGGTCATCACGAAAGAGTTTAGTATTTTATCCAATAGAAGAAAGCCTGTAAGGTCATCATGAACGAGTTTAGTATTTTATCCAATACCAGTTGAAGTCAAGAACAAACTTTCTTTACTTAAAGAGACAAATTAATTTATTTGAATATCAATGTTTTCAGTCGTAATTTTATGCTTTTATTTGATTTTTTTTAATCAATTCGATTTTTTTCAATAGTTGCATAAAAATAGGTCTAAACAACTTAGATTCCAAACTCCATTCAAATGAGCTCATGCTAAAAACAAACAAACTATTAAAACTTATTATGTAAACCGGAAATTATTATTTGAACTTGTGATTCCTATGACGGTATTTTATAAGCTTTTATTTCGTAATATTACACATCCACAATTGTTGAGACAGAAATAAAAATAACCTCGATGAAAGATTATCAAGATATTTTTTTATGAAACATGTTATGTTGTGTTTTGGTATTATCAACACTAAACTAAACGGACAGGTCAGAGACCTCAGGTCTCAGACGTAGCCATTCTAGAACTACTGGCCAGAGAGTGGACAACCAATGAACAACAGCTACCACCTACACGACTATTTTCAACCGAACAACGGGACTGACTGTCACAGCTGAAAATGTGGATCGTGCTCAGCGACATGTTTCATCTCGAACCTTGGACAGCAGTCAGGCACGTTAACTACCGGACCACACCTGGCCCTCCATGTAAAAATTGAATTTCACAGAATATTGAGACGTTGATATAAGACGTACATGTACATCCGAACATAAAATATCACCAAATATTATAATACGTTTATAAAACTGAAGAAGTGCTAATACCTTACCAGATGTATTATACATGCTAAATGAAATGAAGGGATTATTGTGCCTTATACAAACGTAATCCATATGCTGTAGATACCTAGACGAAGCGATTATAAACAAACAAGAAACATGGTTGTAATCTTTCTATAACGTAGAAATAGCTTTATTTGTTCAAATAAAAATGTTTAAAATGCATTACTTTATTTGTTTGGTGGCAGTACACAGCAGAGGGTATGGCCAATCAAATAAAGCGTATCTACCTACGTCAGTACACAGCAGAGGGTATGGCCAATCAAATAAAGCGTATCTACCTACGTCAGTACACAGCAGAGGGTATGGCCAATCAAAGAAAGCGTATCTACCTACGTCAGTACACAGCAGAGGGTATGGCCAATCAAAGAAAGCGTATCTACGTCAGTACACAGCAGAGGGTATGGCCAATCAAAGAAAGCGTATCTACGTCAGTACACAGCAGAGGGTATGGCCAATCAAAGAAAGCGTTAATAATGGTTGGAGACGGCTTGAATAGGTAATGAAGAAAAACTTTAATATAAGTTTAACATAACAGCAAATGTACAACGTTTCGACAAGGTTTTGTCATCATCAGATACCATGATGGTTCTAATAGTTGTATACTGTTGTGGGATGTGACCAATAGCTATTGTTCTAGTTGTATACTGTTGTGGGATGTGACCAATAGCTATTGTTCTAGTTGTATACTGTTGTGGGATGTGACCAATAGCTATTGTTCTAGTTGTATACTGTTGTGGGATGTGACCAATAGCTATTGTTCTCGTTGTATACTGTTGTGGGATGTGACCAATAGCTATTGTTCTCGTTGTATACTGTTGTGGGATGGGACCAATAGCTATTGTTCTCGTTGTATACTGTTGTGGGATGTGACCAATAGCTATTGTTCTCGTTGTATACTGTTGTGGGATGTGACCAATAGCTATTGTTCTAGTTGTATACTGTTGTGGGATGTGACCAATAGCTATTGTTCTAGTTGTATACTGTCATAGGTAGTACTCCTTTAATGTTACAGATCATTCTCATGGTAGATACAGCTGAGGAACCATATGATTTCATATTATATATGGTCTTGTTAAACTAATTGCATGGAGATTTAGGAATAGTAAGAGGATGTGTCTTCTTTATTTTTACTTATAGATGGTATGGGTAAAGCAAAATGACGCTGTCGCATTTTTTCGATATAGTGGTTAGGTTTCTTAGTTTTATTTAAATTGCTGGAGATTTTCGTCTGACAAGGAAGTCCCTCCATTTAGGAGGCAGTGCGTCCAGTAATTATGTTCTGTTGAATTGTTTTTATATGTGTGCAACAATGACCAGGTTGTTTTTCCCAACCAATTTGTGTCCTGTATTTTCTTTCAATTCACGAAGTAGGAAACTCAGTTTAGCTCTGTATAAAGTTTTCCAATGTTCTTCTAGTTGTTACGTGTAGGATTATCAGTGTACTTCAAAATACAGACAGGAAAGATGTTCAGGCAGTTCTTTCACTGTTGATTGAATTCGTCGTCACATTATAACCCACTCCTTACATGGCTGAAAAGGCTAACATGTCCGGTGGTGAAATTTTAACCCGGGTCGAGTGACCTAATCACTAGGCTAAGCCAGGCCCTCTTCAACTTTGGAAGTCAAGCCAAGATTTGTTTTTCAATTAAATTTATAACATCGAGCAATGTTTTGTTTGGTGATATGGTTTCCATTTTTAATTATTTCTTTAAGTATTTTGTCAGCAGTAAATGTATGTATACGGTTATGTATATTAAAATAAAAAAGAAGTTTTTTATTATTGATATTTTGGATCTCACTTTGATCTTTCTTACGTTATTATGTTCATTTTGGGGCCCCCCAGTGGCACAGCGGTATGTCTGCGGACTTAAAATGCTAGAATCCGGGTTTCGATACCCGTGGTGGGCAGAGCAAAGATAGCCCTTGTGTAGCTTTGTGCATAATTAAAAACAAAATTTTTCATTTTTGGGATTTTCACATAAAAAAAGCCTTTTCAACTTCGAGAATGAGTACACACACACCCACACAATAAAAAAAACACTTTAAACACTGAAATGTGATTGGCTGATGTCAGTAGGTGTGAGTTTAAACAAAATGGCGGATATCAACGGATCGGAAATTAGTGGTGTAGAAAGCTGGGAAATTTCCAAAAAAGCCGGCTCTCCGTATATTCGAGATCGAAGAGTTTTGGATTGTACTAGCAATTTGAGGGTAAGATTATTATCAGTTTATATGCGTGCTCGAAGTTACTGCTTCGACGAAAAAAAATTACAGTTTTGGAGAGTATTTTTGTACATTTATCATTTTATAACATTAATAGTGAGTTAGGCCTATGTCAGAGCATGTGCTATTGACATTGAAATCTGACATATTGCAAAATAAATGCTCACATAAAAGATTCAGTTTTCTTAATGTCACACTGACACTGTAAACTGAGGACACACGGTAGGCTTAGCAATGCTATTAGTATTATTACTGTTACTTTTAATTTTGTGATACTTTCTAATTCTATCGTTAAATTATCTTTTCTTTGTACTGTAGTTGTAGTGGTACTGCCTAGTGCCGTGGTACAGTGATACTCTGCTGACAGTGGTATCATTATCAGTTACATTTTGCTACAAGTACAACTACAAGACTAGATACTAATCATATACGTACTATTAAAAGACTTATAAACAACCCCCTTTTTTATAGAGAAGATATCAATATCATTAGGACATTATTAGAAAAAGGAGACTAATTTTTTTATTAAACCTATTTAATCCACCTCTTCTAGACTTCCAATGTTACAGAGTCTAAATAATTTTCTCTAATATTAAAGGTTTGATTTCCATCCTTATTAATCTAGTACTTAGACAGTTCCTAACAGGAAAACCCAGACCTTAACAATTTTGAACACCTGAATCAAATCTGCCCTAACTTTTCTGAGCTCCACAGAAAACATGTTCAAATTCTTAACCTTCTGTCCTCAGTCAACTTATTTAAACCATGATTCATTCTAGTAGCCTGTCAGAAGTATCCTCAACATATAGTACCTTCTGTACCAAGTGGACCAAAAATACAGAAGAAGCCTCCAATGTTTAACACAAGGCCACAGTAACCTTCTAAGTTCAAAATTTTCTGTTAGCAACAACAAGAAGCATGTACATTTTTATTTTTTTATGCCACTGAAATCCTATAAAAAGGGTTCTAGAGTTTTATCAGTAATAGTAAATAAATTGGTATCTTATTTTGAAAAACGTCAGTGCTTTTATCACAGAAAAAGTAAGTTATTTTCAAGTTTTCAGATCTTAGATACATAACTTACCCTCAATATTAAAACTTGTATCAGAGTTTTTCAGAACAATCACTTCAGAATGAATAGAAGTAATAGGTTGGGAATCTCTTCTTCAGATTAAACACTAGCACAGAAGTTGTTTAACATACTGGACATCTTCTTTTCTTCCAAAATGTGCAGATGCTTTATTTTGTTCTGCTTTTAAGTCTAAAAATAAAAGCATGATAAAATGTTGAAGTGTATGTGCTTTGAATTGTGTGAATGTATAAGCCATTTAGGTGGTCATAGAAGGAAATCTGGATTATGAAGTGATTTCCTCTGTAATTTGTAAAATAACAAAAAGTGTTGTAAAATCATTTTTTAACTTAGGCTAGCTAGTACAACTTTCAGGGACTAATCCTATCATTTATTCTGTAATGGTTAAAAAGACATTTGGCCAATCAATTATTAATTAAAATGACATTTATTTTAATTTTCAAATCTTGTGTTGTTGTTGTTGTGGTTTTTAAATCGAATATTTTTCATCCAACTCACTCTATAATCTAATTTATCAAATTTTGGCAGGTTGTTTTAAAGCTACCGTCAGTACTTAAATCATAATTATCAGTTTTAATTATCCCCCGTTTATATTGCTGATATTAGTATTAAAAGTGTTTTATCTTCAGTGTGCCAGTATTTTTGGTATCTTATGTTGCTGATATTAGTATTAAAAGTGTTTTATCTTCAGTGTGTCAGTATTTTTGGTATCTTATGTTGCTGATATTAGTATTAAAAGTGTTTTATCTTCAGCATGCCAGTGTTTTTGGTATCTTATGTTGTTAATATT
>NW_013678082.1:0-1259 GCF_000517525.1 Limulus polyphemus | reverse complement strand
CTTTAGCCATAGTTGGCCAGTATTTACATGTAGTAACTAATCTTAACCTGTAGCCATAGTTGGCCAGTATTTACATGTAGTAACTAATCTTAACCTGTAGCCATAGTTGGCCAGTATTTATATGTAGTAACTAACCTTAACCTGTAGCCATAGTTGGCCAGTATTTATATGTAGTAACTAATCTTAACCTGTAGCCATAGTTGACCAGTAATTATATGTAGTACACGACGGTGTACAAACATGTACACAGACACCACATACCATGATTCCTTTCAGAATTTAACCAAGGTCACACTTCAGCGCATCAACAATGGCCGTTGCCAAAGTTATCAGCATGCACGGACTGTGAATCCTTGAATCTGATAGTTCCTTGTTCGCGTCCCCTTGTTATAAAAACGCGCTTCACAATTATATGCGTTATAAAAGTGTCGGTGAGATGTCCAGATGTCGCTTTGTTCCAATTAATAAACAAATAAAGGAAGATCAATTATTGAAATAAATCTCCAGATGTCGCTTTGTTCTATTTAATAAACAAATAAAGGAAGATCAATTATTGAAATAAATCTCCAGATGTCGCTTTGTTCTAATTAATAAACAAATAAAGGAAGATCAATTATTGAAATAAATCTCCAGATGTCGCTTTGTTCTAATTAATAAACAAAAAGGAAGATCAATTATTGAAATAAATCTCCAGATGTCGCTTTGTTCTAATTAATAAACAAATAAAGGAAGATCAATTGTTGAAATATTTGATAGAATTTTCTATCTAGCAGTAGACAACTTAAACTAAGTGTTACGTGAAACTATACAGACAACTTAAACTAAGTGTTACGTGAAACTATACAGACAACTTAAACTAAGTGTTACGTGAAACTATACAGACAACTTAAACTAAGTGTTACGTGAAACATTACAGACAACTTAAACTAAGTATTACGTGAAACTATACAGACAACTTAAACTAAGTGTTACGTGAAACTATACAGACAACTTAAACTAAGTGTTACGTGAAACATTACAGACAACGTAAACTAAGTGTTACGTGAAACTATACAGACAACTTAAACTAAGTGTTACGTGAAACTATACAGACAACTTAAACTAAGTGTTACGTGAAACTATACAGACAACTTAAACTAAGTGTTACGTGAAACTATAACAGTCTCTCTACTATGAAGAATTCTTACACGTATCTTTGGGTTCGACAGTTATATGGCTACCGTTGTTCTGACGTTTGTATTTAGCCATGCTTTCATCAG
>NW_013678081.1:2672-11146 GCF_000517525.1 Limulus polyphemus | reverse complement strand
ATACGAAGTAACATATTTTTATGTATTTTATGCATAGATACGAAGTAACATATTTTTATGTATTTTATGCATAGATACGAAGTAGCATATTTTTATGTATTTTATACATAGATCCGAAGTAACATATTTTTATGTATTGTATGCATAGATACGAAGTAACATATTTTTATGTATTTTATGCATAGATACGAAGTAGCATATTTTTATGTATTTTATGAATAGATTCGAAATAACATTTTTATGTATTTTATGCATAGATACGAAGTAACATATTTTTATGTATTTTATGCATAGATACGAAGTAGCATATTTTTATGTATTTTATGAATAGATTCGAAATAACATTTTTATGTATTTTATGCACAGATACGAAGTAACATATTTTATGTATAGATCCGAAGTAATATAATTTATGTATTTTATGCATAGACCCGAAGTAATATTTTTATATATTTTATGCAGAGAGAGAGAAAATATATTGTCGGGTGGTCAAGAAGGACACATATGAAATGATTTTGTATTAGTCGATTTTTTAGCCGCGGCGCCCCCAGTGGCACAGCGGTATGTCTGTGGACTTATAACGCAAGAAACCGGATTTCGATACCCGTGGTGGGCAGAGCACAGATAGCCTATTGTGTAGCTTTGTGCTTAACTTAAAAACTTTTAGCCGTGGCACAGCAGCTCATAAAATGGCTCCGAGTTTTTTTTTTTCAAGTACAAATTTTTAGCTCATAGTTCCATCTGTTGATCGAATTGAGATCTAATTACAGCCACGGCTATTGAGGATCCCCTCTTATTTTTCAAGTACAAACTTTTATCTTATTTCTCCCTCTGTTGACCGAGATTCCTTCTTGTTTTTTACAGTTTGTTGCTTTACTTTGAACTCTGTAAAACATCCATTTTGACATCATATTCGGCTGCCTAACCACATTTCGTTATAATTGAAGAAAATATATGAATAACTTTTTATAAGATCTCCTCGTACAATTTTAACTTGACGGTAAACCACAGTTTCTAAAGTATCAGAAATACAGGTGATTCGTGAATCTGGTACGTATCTCTGTTTTGGTGGTTCTTGGAGGGCAAATTTACTTCAAAGAAGAAACCCCCATAATCATGGGGGCTGACTATTTGCAGATGCGCCTAAAATCTGGAGTATGAAGGTACAATAAGGAATCGTGCGCGAAACTACTAACATATGGTGGCGCCAGTATCGATGCGGTTCCAGCAATAGAGCTAAAACTGCTAACATATGGTGGCGCCAGTATCGATGCGGTTCCAACAATATGGTGGCGCCAGTATCGATGAGATTCCATCAATGGAGCTAAAACTACTAACATATGGTGGCGCCAGTATCGATGCGGTTCCAGCAATGGAGCTAAAACTGCTAACATATGGTGGCGCCAGTATCGATGCGTTCCAGCAATGGAGCTAAAACTACTGGTAGAAAAACCGATCTGATCGACAGGTAAAGAAAATAATATGAGCGATAATACAGTATCAGACTATTGTTTTGTTTCTACGTTGTCTAGTGAGATTAAAAAAAGAGTGAGTGAAGCCGAAACGTGTCTGGCGGGTTCTAGGGCAGAGAGAAAGAGCAAGGTCGTTGACGAGAAGAAACAAGACGACGAGCATTCTAAAATCAATCCAATAAACTTCCCATGATCACGGAGTGGCTAGGATCATTAAATCCAAGTGCCTTTGAATTTGCTGTGGGGGGAAACGGGAGCACCCCAAGAAAACCCACTTTCACAAGACAGGCGCCGAATATTATACCTGTCCTGTGCCCAGTGCTGAAGTAAGAAAAACACAAGAAATGATTACTTTATACAGAGAGTTGAGCTTTTACCAGAGGTTGTTGTATATTTCTTGGGTGTTTTGAAGGCCATGAGTATCTTGCACGGAGATGTTTTGTGGGGGGCACTAGTCAAGGTGTGTAGCCTAGCAGTTAGGGTGTTTTGGAGGCCATGTGTATCTTGTACGGAGATGTTTTGTGGGGGGGGGCATGGTGTGTAGCACTAGTCATGGTGTGTAGCCTAGCAGTTAGGGTGTTTTGGAGGCCATGTGTATCTTGTACGGAGATGTTTTGTGGGGGGCACTAGTCATCGTGTGTAGCCTAGCAGTTAGGGTGTTTCTTGTTTCTGGTAATATTTGTGGCCAAGTGTTATTAGTGTATCTTTAAGTAATGAAGTGTTGCTGGTTTTGTGCATGTAACTGATAGAGGTAAATTTTGATAGTTTGACAGCTAATCTTAGAACTTTGTTTTGCTGGAGTTGTAGTGATTTAGCGATATTTTTAGGCGTATTGTAGGCGATTTAGCTATATTTTTAGGCGTATTGTAGGTGATTTAGCGATATTTTTAGGCGTATTGTAGGCGATTTAGCTATATTTTTAGGCGTATTGTAGGTGATTTAGCGATATTTTTAGGCGTATTGTAGGCGATTTAGCTATATTTTTAGGCGTATTGTAGGTGATTTAGCGATATTTTTAGGCGTATTGTAGGTGATTTAGCGATATTTTTAGGCGTATTGTAGGTGATTTGAGAACCGTATTCTTTTAGGGGGCGAATATACGCTTTATAGATTTTTATGAGAGTATTAGCTTTGGATCATTTATTGTTTCCTGTTATGAGTTTTTCTGATGGATTTGTTGATGTTTTTAAAGTGTTGCGTCCATGAGAGTCGTGTGTCAAAGGTCATTCCTAGAAATTTCGCATGGGGGCATTGTTTTATTTCGTCGTTACCTAGCTGAAGTTTTACGTTTTTAAATGTTTCTGTAATGTTGTTAATTAGACAGTTGGATTCTCCTGGTCCGTGCAACTTCCGAGTCGGCTGCTAGTTGCTGTCCAAAACGGTCACGCCAGGCTACTGGCGCCCTCTACCGATATAATTAACACAGTCTTTCATGATAACAATGCTGCTTGTAGCGTCATATTGGTTATCTTGTTTTTCAACGCTTTAGAGTGAAGAATGATATAATATGTTCCATGAAACCCATCTGATATAGCAAATGCTATATTAAAATAACCGTTACAATTTTCTCCAATCGACCGGTTTCTGAGCTCAGATCTGACGATAATGAAACAACTCAACTAGTCACAGGCTGACGATGATGAAACAACTCAACTAGTCACAGGCTGACGATAATGAAACACCTCAACTAGTCACAGGTTGAAGATGATGAAATAACTCAACTAGTCACAGGCTGACGATGATGAAACCACTCAACTAGTCACAGGCTGACGATAATAAAACGACTCAACTACTCACAGGCTGACTTGTAAAGTCTTTATTACACTGCTGACTAGTATTATTAATAAAACAATTTGGTTTTGTTTGTTTGAAGTTAAGCACAAAGCTCTGTGCTCTGCCCACCCTGGATATCAAAACCCGGTTTCTATCATTGTAAGTCCGCTGTGCCGTTGGAGGGCTAACGAAATAATCAGTGCAAACATCAGAATGATTTTAATGATTAAGTGAGGTGAACTTGAAGACAAGTTTTATATTGCCTAGCCTACTTAAACACAAAACGCCATCTATGTAGACACAGAAACCGACTTATTTAAACACAGAAACCAATATATCTAAAACACAGAAACCGACTTATTTAAACACAGAAACCTGTCTATCTAAAACACAGAAACCAATATATCTAAAACACAGAAACCGACTTATTTAAACACATAAACCTGTCTATATAAACACGGAAAGCAGCCTTCTAAACACGAGACCGGCTTATCTAAAGATAGAAACCTATCTATCTAAACACAAAAAGGGCTATTTAAAACATAGAAACTGGTTTATCTAAACACAAAAATCTATCTATCTAAACACAACAACTGACCTATCTAAACCTCAAAAATGGTCTATCTAAACACGGAAAACAGTTTATATGAATATGGAAACCGAGCTGATGAAACCACTCAACTAGTCACAGGCTGACGATAATGAAACGATTCTAGTCACAGGCTGACGATAATGAAACACCTCAACTAGTCACAGGCTAACGATAATGAAACAACTCAACTATTCACAGGCTGACGATAATGAAACAATTCAACTAGTCACAGGCTGACGATAATGAAACACCTCAACTAGTCACAGGTCACAGGCTGACGATAATGAAACACCTCAACTAGTCACAGGCTGACGATAATGAAACAACTCAACTATTCACAGGCTGACGATCTAGTTGAAGTGTTTCATTATCGTCAGCCTGTGACTAGTTGAGGTGTTTCATTATCGTCAGCCTGTGATTGAATTGTTTCATTATCGTCAGCCTGTGACTAGTTGAGTGGTTTTATCATCGTCAGCCTGTGACTAGTTGAGTAGTTTCATCATCATCGAAGAGAGAATATTATATTCAAAAGCTTTCGTTTTCTCTATTTTTTTATCATACAAATTGTCCAAAAGATGGAGTTAGAACAGCCTATTATAAAGAATTATGATTTGGTTGGCTAGTTTCAAGGCAAAACTACACAAAGAGCCAACCACAGGTATCGAACTCCAAGTTTTAGCGTTATAAGCCTTTAAACTTACCACTTAACCACCGGGGTGATGGGGAGCAAATACGATTGCTACAGATCTAGCTAGGTTTATTTGTTGAACTGATGATCTGCAGATAGTTGATTATAAGCTAAAACGTCACAGATGAAAAAAATCAACAACAAACGGCATTGATTTGAGGACGTTAAAACCCAATGAATAGTAGGATGACCGTCACATTATAACGCCTGAAAAGGTGATCGTGTTTGATGGGACCACCTGGCCATGCCAGGCTCTGTAGACAGTAAGTAAAATATCATTATTGCTTTTCTTACGTCAGTGGTTCCCAACCTGGGGTCTCCGGACCCCTGGGGGTCCGAGTAGGTAATACCATCTCATTAAACAATTGCACACTCAGTTATATATGTTTTTATTTGATAGTGAAAAGTGGGAGAACAAGTTAGTTATTAGTTAATAAAAACAGTTTGTTGGGTAGGCGGAATCTTTCAAAAACATGGGGTCAGTGTGGAAAAAAAAGATAATAAAAGGGGTTCTTGGTGGAGTAAAGGTTGGGAACCACTGATTTAAGTGTATCATACTTCCGTGAGTTGTAAATATTGTATTTATGTTTTAGAACGTTTCTTGGAGGAGAATATGTTATATTAGGCATCTTTCAAACACTGGTGTTTCCCCTGGGAACAGCGGTAAGTTTAAGAACTTACATCGCTAAAATTCGGGGTTCGATTCTCCGCGGTGGATACAGCAGATAGCCCAATGTGGCTTTGCTCTCAAACAAACAACGGGCACTTGTTACTTCAGCAATTTCATACAGACTTACCTCCGTGATGCAGATATAATTAGCGGTCAAAATTGTTCTTATAAATGAATTGTGGGTAAAAGGTTTTTAACATGTTTGTCAGCATCTACGTTTCATCGAGTTTTCTTATTGGAAATTAAAAACGTTTACTTTTAAACCGACAGATGGCAGCACTTAAAAGGTTCCCGAAGACTAGAATACCATACAGAAATATTCGAATCCAGGTGCAATACGTCAGTCTACCAATCAATTCACTCTTGGAGCTGCATACAACACTCAAATGTAAGGAATAAAACTCAAACGAAACAAAATCTGTTGCTGATAAAATGAATATAATATAGCGCAATATAAAGTTTTTGTTTTCCAAAAACTCTGAATTGTTTGGACCATAGTTTTAGAGCAAACCTGAGTTAATGCATTCGTTTAAAAATAGTTTATCTACGGATTAGTCCATAAGCTTTATCTGTCGCTAAAAGGATTTGGATTATAGTAGGAAAATCCATCTAAAAATGGGCATGCTCACTTATCGGATTATAGTGAAACACGTTTATAAGAACTGTTACTTCTTCAAACTGGTGTTTGAAATCTTTAAGCTTCTTTATAATAGACAGATATGCTATATTTTATTTGTTTCGCGTGCAAGGTTTTACGTTTTTATTCGTATCTTCAAATGGCATTTGAAGAAAATCTTGTTTTCATCATTCCTAGTTTTTACTTTGTAAAGGTAGATGTAACTAAAAACTATAGTTTGAATACAAAATATACGTCAAAAGGGAATGAAACTGAATATATAGGCTATGACTTGATTAAATTATTTAAAGTTCGTATATGCTGTTCTTCTAATATAAAATGTGGCCTCGCTGCATATATGTAGATGTTAATAAATAAAGGCTGGTCAAACGTTTTAAAGGTCAGTATTAGGTCAGCACAAAACAGATCATAATGATTAGAGCGTCACTTTCATCAGATTAATCAAATAAATCGTGTAAAACAGACCACGACAGGCAGAGCAGTCACTTTCACTAAATCATTGCAACAGGAACTTTAGCAACGTTAACAAAGAGAAAAGGCCAATCGACACAACTGGTCATTTGTAATTTTTTACAGAGTTATGCACCTTTATATGGCTGGTTATTTCATTCTAACTGAGCTACTTTTTCAGTCAGATTACGACAGGCAGAGCAGTCACTTTCACCAGATCATTCCAACAAATATTGATGAAATAGATATGCTCTCAACACCATACATGAAGTAAGTCTCGTGCTGTGCATTTCATCTGTGATTTCGATTATTTTGTGATGATTGTTGTCATAGTAACTCCGGAGAATCCTGAGAGGTGACAAATAATATGAAAGATGACGTCATTTGATCATTTCACAGATACAATAAAATATTATTAAAATGAATAAATATGACAGAAAGAAAGATATAAAAAGGTAACTTTTAAAACCTTTTTTAATATGAAATTATATCAATTGAGGGAACATTTGTTGATTGTAAAAATATCGGTTTTTCTCGTAAAATATCAGGAAATAGAAGTTCAACACTTTGCTAAAAAAATATCATGTCTCACGCTTAGTGAAAATAAAGCAATTATAAAAATATCACACGTTCAATACTTACAACACCATACTGCCTACCATTGGCTCAGTGGTAAGTCTGAATACTTATAATGATAAAAACCGGGTTTAGCCTATCGTATAGCTTTGCACTTAACAAGAAATAAACAATTATTATACGATTTTCTGTTCAAAACTACAGTTTTTTTCAAGACAGGTAAAGAGTTTATTGGAATCACTTTGTCCTCTTAGTGCTGGTAGCTACAAAACGTTACGATAATCTGGAGTTTTCTTGACACGTAAGTCAGGTTTCTCATGCTTATAAAATACATAACATTTCAAAAAGTAAACCATTATAATTGTGACTTCTTTACGTTATTTATTATCTTAAGCTAAAAATTGAACGAGTTATACCATATGGGGACCATTCTACGAGTCTTGGAATCATATTTGAAGTTTACTTATTAAGATAATTATTTCATTTTGTAGTATGATTAATTTAATTAATTAATCTGTTTAATAATTGTTCTTCAACATAAGAGTAATAACCGTTTCCGAAAGAAAAGAAGGGTTCCTCAGAGAAGAAGAGAGAGTAATAAAATATGTAATAAAGCTGAACATATATATACTCAGAATCTCTGTATACACTGTGACGTAAGAAATTTGAGTAACTAACAAGTTGGGAGATTATGTAACTAATTATAGTTGTCATAATACATTATGTTAGGCCTACTATAGTTTATCACTATAGTAGGCTTAACATAATGTAACTAATTATACTTGTCATAATACATCATATTAGGCCTATTATTTTAAACACTACACTCTTAATCTCGTCCCTTAGGGATTTTTAAGAACAAGAAGAGTGTAGATTAATAGTGTTTCAACCAAACTGTGTCCGTCATAGCCATTGCCGATGTCGCGTTTTACACAATCCAGAGCTCATCAGGCTCTCTAGGATACAACAAACACAGTAGTGTTCGCAACACTATTTATATAAGCCAATTGTTACAACAACAATTGTAATTGTATGAACGCCTTTTACAAGCTAGCGAAGCATGATTACAATTAATTATATTCGTCATAAAACAATGGCAATATAATAATAAAAATATAGTAGGCCTAACACAATGTCTTATAACAAGTATAATCATTTACATTATGTTAAGCCTACTATAGTGATAAACTATAGTAGGCCTAACATAATGTCTTATGACAAGTATAATTACTTACATTAAGTTAGGCCTACAACAATGATAAACTATAGTAAGTCTAACATAATGTCTTATGACAAGTATAACTACTTACACTCATGCTTTTCCAGCCTGTAAAAGATTTTCACACCATACAGATTATATAAGTTGTGTTGTAATGATTTCATATCGTTCACACAAAGAATAGCAGCATTTTCGACGGAAAAGATCAAAGACATAATACCTGCATGATTCTAAAGATAGAGAGCTTAGGGGAGGAGTACTACAAAATAACTGACTGTATGGTTCTGTAAATGTCACGTAGAACGTGGTCAATCATGGTTCTGTAGAAGTCACGTAGTTAACGACAAAGTAGAAAAATATAGTAAAAACAGAGATGAGAAACAACATTATACAAACA
>NW_013678081.1:0-1836 GCF_000517525.1 Limulus polyphemus | reverse complement strand
AAACAACTCTGCCTTAGTTGGAGTTTAAGAGTACTAGAGGGGTAGGAATAGGGTTAGTCAGGGTTTTTATGGAAACAACTCTGCCTTAGTTGGAGTTTAAGAGTACTAGAGGGGTAGGAATAGGGTTAGTCAGGGTTTTTATGGAAACAACTCTGCCTTAGTTGGAGTTTAAGAGTACTAGAGGGGTAGGAATAGGGTTAGTCAGGGTTTTTATGGAAACAACTCTGCCTTAGTTGGAGTTTAAGAGTACTAGAGGGGTAGGAATAGGGTTAGTCAGGGTTTTTATGGAAACAACTCTGCCTTAGTTGGAGTTTAAGAGTACTAGAGGGGTAGGAATAGGGTTAGTCAGGGTTTTTATGGAAACAACTCTGCCTTAGTTGGAGTTTAAGAGTACTAGAGGGGTAGGAATAGGGTTAGTCAGGGTTTTTATGGAAACAATAGTTTCTACTAGTGGGTGTAGTGTCAGGAGGGTGCTGTGAACTAGGTCGAGGCGGAGCCAGAGAGTAAGGTGCGAGAGGTAAGGAGGAGGAGCCAGATGAAGTTTAACCTGATCTGTTCTCAGTTGTAGTTTTTCACATTGTATGGGGTAGGGCGTTTTTCAAGGCTTATATGGTACACACATAGCCGAACTATTTTTGAACTGCTGATCCAACAGAAGATAACCAGCCGGCAGTACCTGGTGCCTAAAATCGGTACTTTTAATCAAATAGTGAGACTGACTGTCACTCTTACAGTGCACCGCAGCTGCAAGTGCAAAGTGTGTTTGGAAGTACACGCCAAATCTCGAACCCGAGACTCTCGGATCCCCAGTTCGATTCGCTAACAACAGGCCATATTTAGGTCCAAATAGAAAGGAGATGTATCATATAGAGAAGACAAGTAGGGAATGAACTTTTGTAGAGTTAGTAAAGAGAGAATTTATATCAAACGATATTAATTCTCTGCTTAGCACTTAGTGTACTAAACCTACTGTACAAATACCTTCAGTACTGTCCCACTAGCGTTCTATAAAGATGTCTAAAAATAAAAAAAAGGAGAGAGAGAGAGAGAAATTGTAAACAAAACACACAGACAGTTGGAATATGAAACTTGCAAAACAAGCATTGTAAATAAACCAGAAATGATAACAAGTTTGTAACAGAAAATTTTTGGTTAAGGTTCAGTTGATTTATGACAAGAAATTGCGGTCTATAACGGATGCTTTAAGCTTCAGACTGTAGCTTTTATCGTGGTAGACTGACAGGTGTTATCAACGTATTTTAGTAGAGAGTAGCTGGCTAAACTTCTGACGGTAAACTATAAAAATAATTAATTACCCGGCAACATCCTATACACAGATAGTATTAGCCACGAGCGGTAGACCGGTAAACGTTATAACTGGTCCCCATGATAACTGATTCATGAATCAGTCAAGTTATGTTTAATAACCATTTAATATCCTGTGTCTTTGAGATTAATACTTTATAGAAAAGTATGCAGTATTGATTAATGACGTACAAGATAACTGATTTGTACTTTAAGAAAAAATAGCTTGGGATAGAAATAAATATTTCTATGGTGTATTTAAGATCAATTTATGAATGATAATTTGATATAATTAAAAAGAATCACAGATACAGCCATGTCTGAGTCCAACGACAGAAGACACGAACGGTAGCAGATACCTTGTTTTGTTGTTGGGCCTAATGTTGAAAGTATATATAGTACAGTTTTGTTGCTGGGCCTAATGTTGAAAGTGTATACAGTACAGTTTTGTTGCTGGGCCTAATGTTGAAAGTGTATACAGTACAGTTTTGTTGCTGGGCCTAATGTTGAAAGTATATATAGTACAGTTTT
>NW_013678080.1:4071-11964 GCF_000517525.1 Limulus polyphemus | reverse complement strand
TAGAGAAGCCCCAGGATTTACCCTGGAACTTAAGTGAAAACATGTTATCTTGCTGGAAATATTTAGTAGTCACGTGAACTTTGTACAAAACTTGGGTTACATCATAAACACATTTGTGTGGGTGTATATGCTGCAGTTTCTACGGCACAACGTACACATATAAATAAGTATCATGCCGTAGACACTATGACAACGCAGCGAAAGGGTTAAAAAATACGATATAATTATAACACAGAGAAGTATTTGCATTAATTTATTGTTTTTTTATATTAATTTTAGCGTAAAAAGAAAGTTAGTTCCGAGTTTTTTTATGTATCACATAAGATTAGTTTGTCTAGATAAACGGTGATTATATTTCACTTGGCGTCGTAAATCTTTATTTATTTTTCAGATGCTTTACTAATCCACACAGATATTATATTTCCGTGTGTGTGTGTGTGTGTGTGTGTCTAAAGAATGGTATACCCTTTCCCGTCACATTCTCCACCTTTCCGCTCCCACCCTAAAGCATACAACGCTGTTAAGTTTTGCCTTATTTTGTTTGTTGTAAAGCACAAAGCTACATAATGGACTATTTATGCTCAGCCCTTCGCGGCCATTGAAACCCGATTTTTAGCGTTAGAAGCCCACTGAGTTGCTGCTGAGTCACCAGGGGGCATTTTTGTCATATTCCTCGTTGTTTCTGCTTTGCATGCACATAGGATATGGACAGATACTAACGGTGCTGTAATAACGAAATACTGATTTAATGAAAATGCATTCTGTGGATACAGGTCATTATTTTATTTACGTTAATAGAAATGTTTAGTAACGAACTGCAGTTTATGTTAAAGAAAATTAATAGTAGTACACGCAGCTTTGTTAATGTACTTTTATTTACATGTTTCATCTTTATCGGGAGTTATATTTAGTTATTCGTTTATCAATAAATTCTGCTTAAATCATCTACCTTCACAGATCAAAAATAAAAATTAGACAACAAAGAGTTTATGCAGTGCCATAAAACAAAAACTTATAAAGATTAGGATGGACTGATTCATCAGTTTGGTACGCTTGCTGTTAACGACATTTTCGACCTTAATTCCAATAATGTTTCACAAGGTTCAACAAACTTAGAAGATTTAGGTTAATTCAAAACTGATCCATTTACTAAGCCAATGGCCAGGTGGTTAAGGCACTCGACTCGCAATCTGAGGGTCGCGGGTTCGAATCCCTGTCACACCAAACATGCTCGCCCTTTCAGCCGTGGGGGCGTTATAATGTGACAGTCAATCCCACTATTCGTTGGTTAAAAAGAGTAGCCCAAGGGTTGGCGGGGGGTGGTGATGACTAGCTGTCCTTCCTCTAGTCTTACACTGCTAAATTAGGGACGGCTAGCGCAGTATAGCCCTAGTGTAGCTTTGCGCGAAATTGAGAAATAAAAAAAAAAAATACTAAGCCACCAAGAAAAGGGATTCTTTCGAGACAGCTGAATCTTTCCTAACACTAAACGTAACATAGCATGGCGAAGTTAAGTTACTAATTGAATGTAGCAATTCAAAAAACTATATTCAATATTTCTTTGGGGCTGAAGTACAGTTCTAATTTTTTGGAGGATCGCAGTAAAAAGAAAACTATTTCAAGTCAAGTTCAGCAACTTTTCCCTTAGGTCAAGCGTAAGTATTCAGTTTGTTAGGTATGTACAATTTTCGATGGAAAAACACAATTAAATATTAGTTTATGTTGTGGAAGCCTAGATATTTGAATTCGCATTTTCGAGTAAAAATAGTTTTGGAAAATGGTTGACTACGTCATATTAAAACAAATTTGTATAGATACACACGCAAGTCATGTGACAACAGCAGTCGATATAAAGTCGTGGTGGGGCGGAATGTATCAGAACTACCTTTTCACGTTGTTTAGCTTTTTCTAGGTAGTGTGATGCCACTGAAAATATATCGCTTTTGGGAATGATATGTAACAACTTTGTCTGATGCTAAATATTCATATAGTCAGATCATAAGAACATATTCAGATCAGGTACTTAGAATTTCCAAGAAAAGGATATCCCTTGTACTTAATGATATTGGAAAACAAATAATATAGATCAACTTGGGACACCAGGACCATATAGAAAAAGATTTACAACAAGTCATATTTTAAGCGTGGTAAACAATGTGCGGCGTTAAGTAACAGGTGATAATCCGGGAACGCAAAAAGACAGTCGCAAAAGCTGTCCATGTGCCCAAGGCATCGGTACACAATATAGCCAAAAAGGATTTCCATTTGGAAATGGGGCCAACAGGGTATAGGCTCATCAAGATAAGGTTTTCAGTCATGCTTGCCGTTCAACTGTTGCATACTTTAAGCAGCTATAGAACGTAACGGGTATCCACGATATTCCATACAAACATACCGATCAAATCGTCAGACTCAGTGCCTTTAGATTTATGTGCGATCAGAGTATCGAAACTGGAATTGAGAAACCACTCACTGTCCTTGTACAGTTGGTGGATTATGAAAAGCAATCAGGGAGAAAGAGTGTGTTTTGAGCATGACAACCTTAAGATAATGCATGTTGCAGTAGAAAGTATGCTGCAGGACTACTGTCAACATGCACAATCGCCAGATAGATCATGGCCGGACGTGATGTCATGGACTGTGACGACACGGTAATGCTCCAAAATCATTTTTATATAATCTACTCAGTCCTCTGTATATTTAGCTAATTGGACTTCTGGTTGAAATGCTTACTCCTTGTGACATCATCATTCTGAAAACTTGATTTCTGTAAAAATTGGTGAGTAGCTTGTTCCAGTAGCCTTGTGTGAATCGATAGTGTATTTTATTCGAACATTTCTCTAAATATGGCTTTATAATTTCTCTGAGTTATGGATGTCATCAATGGGTCTAGAAAAATTTGCACATTTTAAGAACTTAATGATAGAAAAAAGAAAACGTCCGACAGTCATACAGGTTTCTCATTTTCGTGACTGTTATCTTCAAGGCTGCCACTCCGTCACACAATCTTCCTTATTAGGATAGATGTTTAGATAAAAATAAACTATATACTTTCTAGTCTAGCCATTTCTGTTTTTGTTGTTGTTTGTAAGTACTCGGAAGAGATGAAATTTGAAACTGTAGAATGTATCCCGTGCAAGGATTTGAGAAATAAATATGGGAAATTTCTTTCTTTCTGTTTTTTCTTTTTAGAAAGAGAGAGAGAGAGAAAATAGAACTAAAAAAACAAAAACAGATGTTGAAAAATTTTGCTTATTCGAGAGTTTTTTTAAACAAGTTTTATAAATTCTTGCCATCTTTATCTGGTACAAGTAGAACAGCACCTTCCGTAGGTTAATATATAAACTTCTGTAATGATTATGTTTAATTGGTTATTTTCTTGTTTTCCTGGTGTAATTATCAGGTCCATGACAAATCAAGAGTACAATATCATTTGGCCTGGCATGGCCAGGTGGTTAGGGCGCTCGACTCGCACTCTGAGGGTCGCGGGTTCGAATCCCCGTCCCTCCAAACATGCTCGCCCTTTCAACCGTGGGGGCGTTATAATGTGATGGTAAAAGAATAGCCCAAGAGTTTGTGGTGGGTGGTGATGACTAGCTGCCTTCCCTCTAGTCTTTCACTGCTAAATTAGGAACGGCTAGCGCAGATAGCCCTCGCGAAATTAAAAAAACAAACCTTTGTCCTAAACATCTCTGTTGTCATATGTGATAGTTTTTATATTATTTCTTATAGCCTATCCTTGAACTTCTAATTTATTAAGATGCTTTTTAAATGTTGCATAGAAGAGCTTTACAATAAATTTGTATATTAACGCTTAAGTTCACAGTGAACGATGTTACAGCAATTATAACATTTGTCTTAGTCACTCTGGTTTGTTTAAAATTTTTATTTCTTCCAAAGTATCTCATGACATTTCCCTAAAGGCGATAACCTTACTGAATTATCATGTCACGTAAAAAACCTAAACTATTATTATACACAGCGTGGTCACAAGTAAATAGACACCATCTTTTCAGAAAAAAATGAAAATTTTCAGTCATATTCACATGAATTGATATATTTAAAATTTAATTAATATCTAGTAGATATTCCTTTCGCTTCGTGGAGTTCGTTGATCCTTTGAGGCATCGTGAGAATCATCTCGTCAATTTTAGATTGTGGGATTTTTGGTTGTTTCTTACTTGCCGTATTGTTCTCAGACGAATCAAGATTCGCTGAATTTTCCGACAGTGGAAGGATATGGGTCTGGAGAATGCCTCACCAAGAGTTTTGGCTCAACAGATTGCTGCCAACTGTGAAGCTAGGTGGTTTCAGAGTGATGGTTTGGGGATTGTTTGGGTTGGTGGGAGATCGAGCATAGTGGAGTACATTGGCAACATAAATTTTGCGAAATACGTCGAAATATCTTGCCACTTTATTCCTCGGGTTTCGTGGACAAGAACACAACGTTGTTCCAGGAAGATGGAGCACCGTGTCACACTGCTAGAAACACCCAAAAGTGGCAGGAAGAAAATGGTATCCAGAAGTTGCCCTGGCCAAGCCAATCTCCTGATATGAACCCCATCGAAAACCTCTGGGCCATACTCGACCGGTCTTCCAAAAGTCCAGAGGCTTGGTCATCATATCACTTGCCCACTTCTTTCGTCTGACTATGTTGGCAGGTCTTAATAAGGGCTTCCGTCTAGCTGCTCTGCAACGATAACCCAATCTGTGGAGAATCCGTTGAACAGATTTCGGGCTCATCCCACTAACTTTGGCCACTTCTGCAGTTGTTAATCTGGGATCCATTTCGATGCTCCTCTTGACAGTCCTTTTTGTCCTCTCCGATGGACCAGGACGACCCGGATGCTGCTCATTTGTTTCCTTGCCGTGTTTCCTGAAGTGCACGATGATTCTGTTGACTGTCGAAAGCGGGATTCCCAAATTCTGCGAAATTTGCCGCTGACTTATTCCACCATCTGCTTAACCAACTATCCTTCCTCTAACAAAATCTGACAATTCGAGAGAACCTTGAGTTCTAAGCATGTTGTAGCACAAAATAATTAGTGTGCGGACCATTTTCATTTATATAGTGCTCTGTGAAGACAAATTAGTCAGCATAAATCAGTTAAATGACGAAAAATTGGGTGTCTATTTACTTGTGACCACTCAGTGTATATATCGATTCCTACTTGTCTTAACAAATTTATAAATTTATTATTATACTTGTTTGTTTTCTTTTTACTAGCTATATTTTGTGCGTAAGCAATAGCAAGAGTAGGGCGTGCGTCTGTCCAATTAGATTTTATTAATCATCAGGATCTTTACCAATCTACCCTCAAATCTAATTATATGCACAGTTTAATTGCCAACTTTTGGTTGAACAACACAGCATCATTTGATATATAATATAACTATTTGCATAAATGTCTCGAATAAATTCAGTTTCTAAAAAAATATAGCCATCAAAGCTTTGATCTAAAAATTATACCAATTATATCAGTTAAAGCTTAAATGTGCCTTAAATATCACAACAGTTAAACTATGTATGCCTCAGGATTCACAGTATCAAATAAACAAGTTTAAAGTTAATAGCCGCAACTAAATTTTATAAGTAGTAATACACGACATCTAGGTTGAACAGTAAATTAAATGGAATAGGACAAAACAGTTTGTTATTACTATTACCAACATAAATTGTTAATTCCCTGGATAATGTAAGCTACACTATTTCATCAAGTCTGATCAAACTTGTTTTATTTACCAATGTCCCCCGGTAGGACAGCGGAAAGTCTTTGGATTTACAATGCTAAAATCAGGGTTTCGATTCCCCTCGATGGACACAGCAGATAACCCGATGTGGCTTTGCTATAAGAAAACACACACACACACATTATTTACCAGATATACCTTATTTCGCACATTACTATAACATCGATGCACATTTGACGGACACAGCAGATAACCCGATGTCGCTTTGCTATAAGAAAACACACACACACATTATTTACCAGATATACCTTATTTCGCACATTACTATAACATCGATACACATTTGATGGACACAGCAGATAACCCGATGTCGCTTTGCTATAAGAAAACACACACACATTATTTACCAGATATACCTTATTTCGCACATTACTATAACATCGATGCACATTTGATGGACACAGCAGATAACCCGATGTCGCTTTGCTATAAGAAAACACACACACACATTATTTACCAGATATACCTTATTTCGCACATTACTATAACATCGATACACATTTCTGACGACTATTTTCAACTTTTGAGTTGATGAAATTTAATAACAAATTAGAAATATTGCGAGTGTAAAACTGTACGTTAGTTTATACATAAAATATCGAAAGAACGTAATTTTCTATTTATTCTTTCTACAAATTTTGTATGTAGGGCAAGTGCAATAGTGCAAGTTATATTGGATTCTTACGTGATTCTGGTTTGTTAACTCTACAAAACTGAAAAGCTTCGCACGTCTTATTCTTCCTGATTTAATAGACATTATTTCTGCTTCTGTGAATAGCTCTATATTTCATTGTGACATCTGATTCTTCCTGTCCATTCGAAAGTTAAGGAAGTAGAGCGAACGCTATAAGCACTATGATGTAGTGTTACTTTTTTGTCAACCTGCCCATAAACAAATTGATTGCAGTTACGAAATCAATGCATTTAATGGTATATACACAATTAAACTTAAACACGCAAACACCTGAAACTATATTAGCATAGATCGTGAGTTGTAAGATCTGTAATGGCTTTTTGTTCGCACGAATGGCTAGATTGAATAGAAGAGGACAAGAAGCCATTACATTCTGATAGTCAGAAACACTTTGGGCCTGAATTTTCTAGTAGTTTCGTAATCACGAAATTATTCTTTCATTTCTAACTGACAGGTACGATAGCTAGTAAAAACACCAATTTCCAGACAAAAATTTTGAATTGGTATAGTTACGTTCTTTAAACGCAGTTAAAGATCGATAACAGTTCTTTAATTAATGCCATGCTATGTGAAATATCGACTAAAGCGACATCTACATATATATATATATATCTTCAATCTCACTATTTATTTCTTGTTTCAGATAAACACTTTTCCGCACTTTACGCATTTTTTAAAATATTCTGTAAGAAAGTGTTGAAACGGTTTTTCTGCCGGAACATCTTTTAAAATGATTATTTATCTAAAATATTAGTTTATAATTTTATTTTCCGTAGAAGATGCGGCACTCAGAATTCAAACATACTTAGAAATACGCTTAACCATGCATAAACAAGTTAAATTTGTCTCAGTGAATGTGTTTATATACATAATTACAATTTCTACATCAATGTACGCACATTAATGTAGAAACAGGATAGCAAAGCGTTTTCTCTTCGCACCTCCGGCCAATGTAGACAGCGAAAACGCGCGCAAAAACATTAACATGATGATTTCGACAATATCAATTATACATATATATGAAACAAAAGTTATTCCAAGGGCTATGTATCATGAAAATTCGATAAAACATACTATAACATTCGCTTCCACTAAACAGAATCGTGATGATTAATTACGGATTACAACAGGTAAAGAGCAACATTAGTGGAACAGGTATACACTAAGCTTGAATTAAAGATAAAACAGATAATCGAATATTCTAAGGTTTGTTATTATGGCTCAGAAAAACAAAAGTAATAAAAGACGTGAGACAGATGGGATTCACTAATACATAACAAATGCCCCCCCCCAGTGCCATAGCGGTATGCCTGCGGATTTACAACACTAGAAACCGGGTTTCGATACCCGTGGTGGGCAGAGCACAGATAGTCCATTGTGTAGCTTTGTGCTTAATTACAAACAAATAAACAAACACAACAAATGTGGCCCCCCAGTGGCACAGCGGT
>NW_013678080.1:2397-3071 GCF_000517525.1 Limulus polyphemus | reverse complement strand
AATTTGAATATTAGATAGTGTTCCCGTTTCATCTTTTGTTATATATAAATTTTTAATGACGTCATTAGATGCTAACTGAATGCCTACTTTGTGAAAGGTAATAATTAACTCGTTTAACTGATTAACTACCTGTATCTTTAAATTCAAATCAAAAGTTTATAAAATAGTGGAAATGTGTCCTATTTCAGAGTGTTTTTTATCTTCTTTCTCGGGCAAAAATCCCCAAACAAAATTGACCATGTGCACCGTCGGACAGTTTCCAGTTGCTATATATAAATGTACGGTAATGAAGCCACCCAACTGTGGGTTATGGGTACTAACGGACATGATGGATCATCTTTATAGTACGATATGTAAAGAAAGTGCAATGTTTAACGAAATATTCAAAGCGAATATAAAACCTAGATTACTTAAACAGGAAATAACAATACAACCTTCCCTGTTAATTCACCTTATTTTTATTGGGGGAAAAAATAACCATACCATGTATCGGAATTTGTGAATGGTTTGAATTGATTCCATTGTCTACAGCTGTGACGTCATAGGAAGACTCAACCAAAGCGGTTTGAATTGATTCATTGTCTACACAACTGTGACGTCATAGGAAGACTCAACCAAAGCGTTTCGAATTGATTCCATTGTCTACACAACTGTGACGTCATAGGAAGACTCAA
>NW_013678080.1:0-1751 GCF_000517525.1 Limulus polyphemus | reverse complement strand
AATTGATTCCATTGTCTACACAACTGTGACGTCATAGGAAGACTCAATCAAAGCGTTTTGAATTGATTCCATTGTCTACACAACTGTGACGTCATAGGAAGACTCAACCAAAGCGTTTTGAATTGATTCCATTGTCTACACAACTGTGACGTCATAGGAAGACTCAACCAAAGCGTTTTGAATTGATTCCATTGTCTACACAACTGTGACGTCATAGGAAGACTCAACCAAACGTTTTGAATTGATTCCATTGTCTACACAACTGTGACGTCATAGGAAGACTCAACCAAAGCGTTTTGAATTGATTCCATTGTCACAGCTGTGACGTCATAGGAAGACTCAACCAAAGCGTTTTGAACTGATTCCATTGTCTACAACTGTGACGTCATAGGAAGACACAACCAAAGCGTTTTGGATTGATTCCATTGTCTACAACTGTGACGTCATAGGAAGACTCAACCAAAGCGTTTTGAATTGATTCCATTGTCTACAACTGTGACGTCATAGGAAGACTCAACCAAAGCGTTTTGAAGTGATGAACATTAATATATTTTTACGAAGAAAAATAAAATCTGTAAACGTAACAAAAATTACAGGAGTATTGATGTCTCTTCTTTTTATACGATTTCGCTTGGCTGCTTATTTTAAGGGACTAAAATAGGGAGTTTGTTGAGATTGTGTTACGCTTGGTTTACAAAGTGTTTAATAGTCTGATAGGTCGACCCTATTCTACTGTCTCCAGTCAACCTTTTCTGATGACGAAACCAACCGTTCAGTTTTAGTGAGGATAATTGAACTTTATATGTGACCCACAGTGGCTCAGTGGTAAATAGGTGTGCTAAAAATCGGGTTTCGATACACGCGATGGGCATAGCACAGATAGCCACTTGGGCTTAACAAACAAACTAATTTATATACCTATATAAATGTTTATTATATTTATTTTTGAAATTCCGCTTTAAGTTATTTAGTCTTTACAACATTTTTGATATTGCTACGTGTTATTATCGGAGAGTCTGTTATTCGTGAAGGCCCTCTAGAGTTGTGGTTGTCAGTTATGTAGCTGATTGTGAGTCCAATGTTTGTTGCCCACATTGGCTCGGCGGTAAATCTGAAGGCTTATAACACTAGAAATCAGGTTTCGATACCAGTGGTGAGCACAGATAGCTCATTTTGTAGTTTTGTGCTTATTCACTGCTTGTTTTAAAATCGCAGTAATTAGCACAATTAGCATGCATGCAGTTGCAGAATAACTAATTACGTTTCCTGTCCTTCTCCAACGATACACGCTCCATAGATATATCACTGTTAAGACAGTAGTGTTGATCAATATCGTATAAAAAGAAAACTGAATTTGTACCTATTATTATGTCTGATAACGTCAGGTAACGTTCAGTACAATTTCACCGATCTTTCTTTTGTCCTTAACATTTCCCCATGACGAGTTGTAAAATTACCCCAAGAACACACTTTGTTTAACGTTTTCTATGTAACAACTATTTTTTCAACGAATATATTAGTTCAGTTGTACATTTGGTAAAAATGTTACAGTATGTGAATAAAATAGTAGTTTCCTAAAAATGTTAGTGTGTGAATAAAATGTTACTTTGGTAAAAACGTTACAGTGTGTGAATAATATATTACTTTGGTAAAAACATTACAGTGTGTGAACAATATATTACTTTGGTAAAAACATTACAGTGTGTGAACAATATATTACTTTGGTAAAAACATTACAGTGTGTGAACAAT
>NW_013678079.1:0-10319 GCF_000517525.1 Limulus polyphemus | reverse complement strand
TGAAACCACAGGTGATAATGAGGTAGTCAAAGATGATGAAAACAATGAAGCCATAAGTGATAAAGAGGTAACAGAAGATGAAGAACAGAATGAAGCCACAAGTGATAATGAGGTAATAGAACATGATGATCAAATTGATACCACATGTGATAATGAAGAAGATGATGAATATAGTGAAACCACAGGTGATAATGAGGTAGTCAAAGATGATGAAAACAATGAAGCCATAAGTGATAAAGAGGTAACAGAAGATGAAGAACAGAATGAAGCCACAAGTGATAATGAGGTCATAGAACATGATGATCAGATTGATACCACATGTGATAATGAAGAAGATGATGAATATAGTGAAACCACAGGTGATAATGAGGTAGTCAAAGATGATGAAAACAATGAAGCCATAAGTGATAAAGAGGTAACAGAAGATGAAGAACAGAATGAAGCCACAAGTGATAATGAGGTCATAGAACATGATGATCAGATTGATACCACATGTGATAATGAAGAAGATGATGAACAGAATGAAAACAGAAGTGATAATGAAGTAAGTGAAGATGATGAACAGAGTGAAAACACAAGTAATAATGAGGTAACAGATGATGATGAACAGCATTGTAATGATGGGGTAATTCATGGCAATGAACACAATCAATCAACAAGTGATAGTGAGGTAACATATGATGATAAACACAATGAAACCACAAGTAATAATGTGGTAATATGTGACAATAAACAAAATGGATCAACAAGTGATAGTGAGGTAACAGATGATGAACATAACGGAACCACACGTAATAAAGTGGTAAGACGTGGCTGTGGACAGAATGGATCAACAAGTGATAGTGAGGTAACAGATGATGAACATAATGGAACCACACGTAATAAAGTGGTAAGACGTGGCTGTGGACAGAATGGATCAACAAGTGATAGTGAGGTAACAGATAATGAACATAATAGAACCACATGTAACAGAGTGGTAAGAAGTGGCTGTGGACAGAATGGATCATCAAATGATAGTGAGGTAACAGATGATGAACATCATAGAACCACACGTAATAAAGTGGTAAGACGTGGCTGTGGACAGAATGGATCAACAAGTGATAGTGAGGTAACAGATGATGAACATCATAGAACCACACGTAACAGAGTGGTAAGAAGTGGCTGTGGACAGAATGGATCATCAAATGATAGTGAGGTAACAGATGATGAACATAATAGAACCACATGTAACAGAGTGGTAAGACATGGCTGTGGACAGAATGGATCAACAAGTGATAGTGAGGTAACAGATGATGAACATAATAGAACCACATGTAACAGAGTGGTTAGAAGTGGCTGTGGACAGAATGGATCAACAAGTGATAGTGAGGTAACAGATGATGAACATAATAGGAACCACACGTAATAAAGTGGTAAGACGTGGCTGTGGACAGAATGGATCAACAAGTGATAGTGAGGTAACAGATGATGAACTTGACAGAACCAGACATTATAATGTGGTAAGATGTGGTTATGCACAGAACATATCAACAAGTGACAGTGATGTAACAGATGATGAATAGAATGAAACCACACATGATAATGAGATAATAAAAGATGTTTTACTGTTAAGGAACATACTGTTTTATCCAGTATTAAGCTAATTTTTCAACATAATGCAACAAAAAATAGTAGTGTCAAAGTCTAGGAGGAAAATGATGTGAGATAAGAACCAGAAGCCAGTGGAGCCATATTTTCAGTACTTCTTACTGATGAGAATAAAGACCTGTTTAAGGGAACATTTCATGTACAGATCAATCTCATCGGGTCCAGGCAAACTGGTGAAATAAGACCTTCTGGTCCATTAATTATTGAAGGCTATGATGAATAACTAACTTTCGAATTTTATTACTTGTAATAAATAAGTTACACATATGAAGAGGTATTTTAACATCATTGAAGTTCCAGAAAATAATATAACTTGTCAGAACACTTATAGAACCTGCTGACCTGAACACGGCTTAGATTAAACAGTCAGTAATAAACCACCTTTAATATCGACTAGAAAAAGTCTGGACAACATTTCAACAAACGAGTTTGATTTCATCTTGTTTTAGATGTTTCTGTCTACAAGTAAGAAATTTAAATAAGATGATATTTGGTAGGTCATTGTGCCAGGGGTTATTATCATTAATTATGCTTTGTGTTTTAACCATCTGTACATAAAACTTCTGTTTTATGACTAGATTGAAATATAAGAAGAATACAGATATTTTACTTGAGGTCACCTGTATCTTGAGAATATATGTATATCTGTAAGTATTTATAATGTTTTTAAATCATTCATTTTTATTTCTAGTTACAATGATATGCTTTGAAAAAAGGTACCAGATTTCTATATTAGGTGTGTCACATGAAGTATTTCAAGAATTTTAATAAAACTATTACAGTGATAAGTCACTAGATTTTTTGTAAATATATTAAACTTTTGGTTCATCCAAAAAAAAACAGTAAAGGTAATAGCATTCCGAAAGAAATACAGGTATACATAAGGGTTGTGAGAATATGGAGTTTCTTAGTAAATGTCTAACTATTACTAAATAATTACTTCTGAATTCATAAAACTTACTTTATGTTAATAAATTCTACTGTTCAGAGCAGAATGTATAATATTTGTTTGCAAAAGTACCATGATTAAACATGTAATTTTTAAATTACAACAAAGACTTAAAGAACATAATGATGTAATTGACACACAGTACAGTTGTAAAATGTGCTAGAACACACTGGTCTAGGTTTTAAAAACTAGAATAAGTAGAAATATACTAGATTTCTGATGCAGTAAAGATATTCATGTTAAACTGGTCCTATTAATTCTGTTCTGATGTACATAACTATAGAAGTATACAACAACAGTACAGATATTCATGATGAACTGGTCCTATTAATTCTGTTCTAATGTAAATAACTATGGAAGTCTACAACAACAGTACAGATATTCATGTTAAACTGGTCCTATTAATTCTGTTCTGATGTACATAACTATGGAAGTATACAACAACAGTACAGATATTTATGTTGAACTGGTCCTATTAATTCTGTTCTAATGTACATAACTATGAAAGTCTACAAAAACAATACAGATATTCATGTTGAACTGGTCCTATTAATTCTGTTCTAATGGACATAACTATGGAAGTCTACAACAACAGTTTTTTTAAAGCATTTGTCTGTTGAATACATGTTTAAAAAATGAGATTCCCATTTAATTATTAATATATATGCTGTTGGCTATTTATGAGTGAACTTTATCATAGTTAATATTATTTAAAGTTTTGATTGTGGCTATGTTGTGTCAGAACAAGTGAAACCAGCAATGTTAATGTAGTATTTGTTACAAAAGCAACAGTGAAACTTAACATATACTTGAAATTCATATAAACCCTACATCCAAGAAGAAGCTTTAACCACAAACAATAGAACTTAACAAATGTAGTCTCTACATCCAAGAAGAAGCTTCAACCACAAACAATAGGACTTAACAAATGTAGTCTCTACATCCAAGAAGAAGCTTTAACCACAAACAATTTTGTTAAGTTCTATTGTTTGTGGTTGAAGCTTCTTCTTGGATGTAGAGACTACATTTGTTAAGTTCTATTGTTTGTGTTAAAGCTTCTTCTTGGATGTAGAGACTACATTTGTTAAGTCCTATTGTTTGTGGTTGAAGCTTCTTCTTGGATGTAGAGACTACATTTGTTAAGTTCTATTGTTTGTGGTTGAAGCTTCTTCTTGGATGTAGAGACTACATTTGTTAAGTTCTATTGTTTGTGGTTAAAGCTTCTTCTTGGATGTAGAGACTACATTTGTTAAGTTCTTGTAGTCTCTACATCCAAGAAGAAGCTTCAACCACAAACAATAGAACTTAACAAATGTAGTCTCTACATCCAAGAAGAAGCTTCAACCACAAACAATAAGACTTAACAAATGTAGTCTCTACATCCAAGAAGAAGCTTCAACCACAAACAATAGGACTTAACAAATGTAGTCTCTACATCCAAGAAGAAGCTTCAACCACAAACAATAAAACTTAACAAATGTAGTCTCTACATCCAAGAAGAAGCTTCAACCACAAACACATAAACAATAGGACTTAACAAATGTAGTGTCTACATCGAACCCATTTTAACAAATTTAGATGTAAAACTTGAAGGAAATCATGACTAGTAGATGTCATTTACAGGTTTAATTTGTGGCTTGCAACTTGATATATATTATGTAACTGTTAAAAATATCGAGAAACTGTGGTAGTCTTATCTAGTTTATTAACATTATCTTACCTATGCTATAAGTAATGTTTTATATAGTCACAATGAATTAGATGGAGGTTGCGTGACAGAAGTTAGGGCTATAATATACTGTCAGCACTTCCAAAGATTAAATCTACTTCATGCAACTGTAAATAATTGTATATTTTCATTTGCCAGATGAAGTTTTCTTCTTTCCATATTTAATTGATTATTTTTCCTATCAGAAATGTTGCTTTTTTTACATATTTAACTTTTAGGTTCTGGTTTTGTTTTTCAGCTTCACATTTTCTGTCAAGTATAATTGCAATTTTAAGTACAACGAATAGTATATGTGAGGTACTTTTTACATGTTTTATGCATACTAGTTAATCTTGAACTTAACTGGCATCTAAACAATAAGTGCAGTTACTTTCTTGACACAGAATTAGTAGACATAAAAACTTAAAAAAGAAACACGTTTTGGTGAAGCAAAAAACATGATGGAAGCGAAGATGGATGTTGTTGAACTGCCCTAAATAAAACACCGAAATATTTACAAGTACTTGGTTTTTAATATAGGTGACTACATAAATAAATCTGTCATTTTATAAACTTAAGTGAAAGAAATATTATTTAAATTGTTAATAGTAGCAATAAAATAACTACAATATTGAACTGAACTGATTTTTTCCGAAACCGCCCCCCAGTGGCACAGCGGTATGTCTGTGGACTTACAACGCTAGAATCCGGGTTTCGATACCCGTTGTGGGCAGAGCGCAGATAGCCTATTGTGTAGCTTTGTGCTTAATTATAAGTAAACTGTCCGAAAGCTGGGCCAAGAAAATAGGATGCGCATGGAAAGCTTATTTTTGAACTTGAAGTGTAATCGGGTCTTGCATTAAATTTAAATTTTATTTGTGAAGAGGATATTATTTCTCAGAATATCTGGGGCCTCTTTGGTTGAAATTAATAAAGAACAAGTTAGTGTTTCAAAAAAATGACAAAAAAGAATGTCTGTTGATTTATCTCATAAATATAATATTACAAAAGGTTAATGGCTTCAAGGAAAAAAAACTACTAAAGTAATCAATGTACTCATAGCTTTAAGTAATACTTTTATTTAATGATTCGATCAAAGTAGTGTTGTTAACTACAAGTTTTACTGTTCAAACTACTTGTAACTTTCAACAACTGGTGGCTGGTGTGATTGTAATAATAATCTATATATTGTACGTAGAAAGAAAAAAAATGTTGATAATTAACTCCTCTTTCTGAAAATTAGTTTTCTTAATTTTTGTTACTTCACCTGCTATGAAGGCATATAAAGTTTTATTTTTTTAATTAGGCTTTATAGTTGCCATCAGTCTCGTATGTAGATTTATCCCATTCCTTATTGTTATTAGATCAGAAAACTTTGATGTACATTAACTTAAACTTATGTAATATTTAATAATAGTACAGCGCCCACTTGGGTAGGCCGCCTTAATTATGTGTGGTTTAACTGTTTGCCGCTGTTTATAGTATTTGATTAATCCATCCATAGGCTTGTTGAAAGCGAGGCTACTTGAGAGCTGTAAATTACTTATTTTTGTTAGCTTTTCTGGAGATATATCGTTTAAACTTAATTATTTTAAGGTTTCAGTGGGTTGAAGGGTCCTCAAGTATTGGAAGTATCATATCGAAGTTAACCTTTAAATTGTTTATTTTGTGAAGTCATGATTTGTGTTATTTATATAAATAGTATTAGGCTGATATTTAGCAATTATATTAATTTGTCCATTACTGAAATTAATATATATCAACAGGTGTCGTTTTATATCGTTAGAATGTGACAAAAGAATATTCTTTTTCTATCCAAACCAGAATTAATAATGTTTGGTTGATTCACTTCAACATGTGTGCTTAAGTTAGAACGGAAAAGTATAAAATTTTCTAACACCGAGTATAGTAACTTCCGCTATCTACGATATAATATTTTATTTTCTTAGTTTGTAAATCAAAGCTGTTAACTGAAAAGAAAACTGCACTCGTTGAACCGCGTGTTGCGTCTATCCCGAAAATAAAAATTGAAATTAATTATTTCGCTATCATAGTTTTTATGACATATTATTCACGTTTTTATTACAGCTTTGACGATAGAACAGAAACAGCAGATATGGAAATCCGTATGTTTATTTCACAAACGTTTGATTTGTTCATAAAAAAATAAATATATGAACAGTCACAGATCGTAAGAAATTTAAAGCAGCTTCTAAAATTAAAAAATACCTATAGTTTATAGTGACGTTCATGAAAGTTATTGTTTATTATAATTCTAATAAGTGGCTGTTATACATTTAGGCTGATTTGTTGTTGTGAAAGTTCTGAAGTAAAAACATATAACAGAAATGTGTATCGTCCATAGTTGTGCAGAAAGTGCACTTAGAATACGGTATTTTCGAGTTTTTGCACATATACACGGGTTTATAAATTCAGTTTGCTACTTTAGCTTCTCTGTGTATTGAACTGGTTACAAAATGATGTACACCGAGAATTTTCTGTGTAATTTGTTGGTCTTCATAGGAAATAAATGCGTTCATATAAAACCTGATGAAACGGTTTGTCTGTGAGTGATTTTCTTTTAAAATTTCAACAAGAAGAGCTAGTTGAACTTCGACCTGGTATTTTTCTTCATTTTGTATTCGCAATAAAAGAACTGCTAACCCTTCCATATCGTTTTATGTTCTAGGAATGATTTTGCAAGAAAGCAGTGGGAACACTTGTTTGACCTTTAAGATAAATATTATAAAGGATAATATATGCTTAAATCTTGCTCCCCACCCCGGTGGGCAGAGCACAGATAGCCTATTGTGTATCTTTGTGCTTAATTGAATGGATGGTTTACATTTAAATAGGATAGGGCTAGCTTGTTTGCAAGGGCTATTAACTAGCTTTAAGGGAAGTTTTAAATTAAGACTAGACAGTGGTGAGAGCCAGGATAAACTAAATGCAGATAAATAAGAGGTATAGAAAGGTTTAACAGATGAAATAAGTTAGAAGTAGTTCTAAGGTAGGCTTAATTATGACTGTTATAATGCTTGAAGTATAAGGAATATAATAGATGACTTTAGAGCGCTGATAGGAACAGTGGATTTTGGTATAATGGGAATAACGGAAACATGGTTAAATTAGACAATTTTGATGATAAAAATTTCTTTGAAATACAGGATTACCGGCTATTTAATAAATATAGAGTACTAAGGAGAGGGGAGGGAGTGGCTTTATGTGTAAAATGCAAGTTACGTCCTGTTGAAGTTGAGGATATCAATAGCAATCCATGTGGGTTTCTATTAGTGGATATAAAGATAAACATTTTTAGTGGGAATTTGTTACAGACCACCAGATGATACTGATGGAATTAGTGAGAAACGTTTTTTTACAGTGAGATTAAGATTTCAGCTGTTAATGAGGTCATAATTATGGGTGATTTTAATTTCAAGCATATAGATTGGGAAATGTTAGACTCAAACCATGAGGTTTTCTTCACAGATTGGTTAAGGAACCTACTAGAAACAATGCTATTTTAGGTTTATTGTTAAGTTCTAACATAGAAATTGTTGAGAGGGTGGAAATTGGAGAACATCTGAGTGCAAGTAATCATTGCACTATTAGGTTCGATGTTTACTGCATATGGAGATCAGGTATAACTATATTTCGGTTACAAATTTTGAAGGAGAGTTACAAGAATTATCTGTTGTGAATTGGGCAGCTGAGTTGTTTAAAGACATTGATATCAAATGTGGAAAGTTTTTAAAGATAAAATGTTTATATGTTCAAGATGAACATATTCTTTATAGAAAGAAAAGGGTGGCTGCAAGTAAAAACCCAGGTTGGTTCACAAAGGGTATAAGAAATAAAATTAAAGAAAACATTACAAGTTTGAGCCACTTGCTACTGTTTTTTACAAGTCCTTGAATAGTGGCCAGGTGCCGAAGGATTTGAAGTTGGCTAATGTTACTCCTGTTTTCAAGGGAGGTGATAAAAATTGTCCCAGTATTTATAGGCCTATTAGTCTTACATCATTTCTGAAAAGGGTTTAGGAAAGTCTGTAAAGTCATTTAACAAAGCTTAGAATTTTAGTGAATAGTCACCATGGTTGCATTAAGGGAAAACCTTTGAAAAGGTTACTAATTATGTATTTGAGAATAAGAGTGTAGATTTGGTGTATTTGGATTTTCAGAAAGCATTTGAAAAGGTGCGATATAAAAGGATCGTTAAAATTATCTATATGGGTGTGGGGGATAAGTTAGTAATTATATGAAAAAAAGCAGTGTGCTATCATAAATGGAGTTCAGTCAAACTGGATTAAAGTCACAAGTGGGGTATCACAGAGCTCAGTCTTAAGACTTTTTCTCTTTTTGACTTACATAAATGATATAGATGAAGGAATGGTCAATACATTACTTAAATTTATCGATAGCTCTTGGTGTTGCTGGCTGTGAGGAGAATGCTGCTGATTTACAAAAGGATTTAGATCATTTAGTGAGTTGGTCCAATAAATGGCAGATTGATTTTAATTATAATAAATACAAGATCATGTATGTAGGTTATTATAATTTTAGTTATAAATATAATTTGGATGGGAATAACCTTAACAAAATGATATGGAAGGAAATGATCTTGGTGTAGTGGTTGATCAGTTTCTTAAGCCATCCAAGCAGTGTGTTGTTGTTAGTGGTAGGATTTTAGGTTGTGTTTACAGAAATATTGAATACAATTCTAAAGAGTTATAGGTCACTGGTTAGGCCGCAGTTGAAGTATTTATTTTAGTCTTGGGCTCCATACCTTAGGAAGGACAGTGAATTGTTGGAAAGGGTTCAGGGTACGGCTATTAGAATGATACCTGGGATAGAGGGGTTGTCATACGAGGAAAAGTTAAGATCTCTGAAATTGTTTTCTCTTGAAAAAAGAAGAGTTAGAGAAGATCTGATTGAGGTGTTTAATATTGTAATGCGAATTGCTAGTGTTTATGCATCATCTTTTTTCATATTTAACAGTGAGAATAGTAGGATTAGGGGACACAAATATAAATTTTGGCAAGGTAGGAGTCATCTTCAACTAAGACAGTTTCATTTTTCTGACAGGGTGGTTGGCGTTTAGAATGGGTTGCTTTCAGATGTTGTGGAGGCAGTAAATATAAGTGAGTTTAAGAAAAACTTGAGAACTATATGAATGATAAGGGCTAGCTTTGAGTTTTTTAAATAGTTTAGTTTAGAGGAAGGGACAACCTAGATGGACCAATGTCACTAAATATTATGTTATATTAATAACAACAAAACAAGCTTAGATCGTGGGAAAATAATAATACGAGTTGTTTATGCAAATTAAAACATAGGGATTTTGTTTATAAAGCAAGTCTTCTAAAGATAGTATGAATAGGCTTACAAGGCAAGACTCCAAAGTTTACAAGTCCTTTCTTAATTAAAAGTAGTTTATTCTTTCTCGTTACAAACTTTGTAATACACTTAATTTCGACAGTCACATTAAACTTAACTGCTTTTATAAACACACGCTATAATTCACAGCGATTCACACACTTTACTTGCGGTGCCTACTGCTCGCTTGACTCGATCCTCTCCCTTGTGTTGTTGTTGTTCTTGGCAGTTATTTTGATTTAAAAATAATTATTTCTAAAGAAATAATTACTAATCAAGGGTGCTCGAAGATTAGACAATCCTCCTTCACCCTGCTCGTGGCATAAGGTTAAATTTTAAATAATGGTCAGCGGAATAATGAGCCGTATGAGCGAAGAAGAAGTAATAATAATTAATTAATTAAAAAATAATTATATATATATATATATTTCCGCATATATAGGTATGATGGTGAGGCAAGTAGGCGGAAGTGAAGGCAAGTCCAAGGCGTATCAGAGGCCGGTTGATCTTTGAAGAAGGAGCAAGTCGGCAGCTGATTTTGACAAATTATCGAAACAAAATGGAGCAAACAGGCCTTTACAGGGCCTGGTGGAGATCAGTGGATCCAACTGCCAAGGCTGGGATCTATAGATCCAATGCC
>NW_013678078.1:2282-10867 GCF_000517525.1 Limulus polyphemus | reverse complement strand
CAAAAATAACACTAATAAAAAAACATGAAAGATGTGAGTACAACATGATAAAACTTGAAAATAATAGAATGAGGTTAAGGGGTTAAGCACTTTGGTCTGAAATATACAAAAATAACACTAATAAAAAAACATGAAAGATGTGAGTACAACATGATAAAACTTGAAAATAACAGAATGAGGTTAAGGGGTTAAGCACTTTGGTCTGAAATATACAAAAATAACACTAATAAAAAAACATGAAAGATGTGAGTACAACATGATAAAACTTGAAAATAACAGAATGAGGTTAAGGGGTTAAGCACTTTGGTCTGAAATATACAAAAATAAACACTAATAAAAAAAAACAAGAAAGATGTGAGTACAACATGATAAAACTTGAAAATAACAGAATAAGGTTAATAAGGTTTTTACACAAGCTTAACTTTAAAATAGAAAAAGTATTTGTTTAAACCAAATTTTTCACCAACAAATTAAGTTGAATAAAACCACCACTATTAAACTTTTAGGAATTACAACAGTTGCACACAGATTTTTTTAATTCAGTTGCTATTTAAGTGATCCTTCTTTATATATATATTTTTTTTTTCAACAAGGTAAGCTTACACAAGACTTCTCTAGACATGAGCTCTAATTGTATAAACCTGACTGTCAAACCCAAGAACATGACGGAATTTCAGTGTCTGTTAACCCATTAACTGCAGATGATGGATATTTCCGTCAGTCGCACATATATAACTATAACTCTATAGTTTTTATTGTGATGGATGGCAACTCGGTTTTATCAGTGAGTCAGAAAACGGCAACTGAGCTGCTCCTGCCACAGTTATTGGGTTAATACTGTACTTACAAAGCATTTTATATATATATACAAATACAGACTAGCTGAGGAAAAACACACTTTCTCTTACACATTAGTAATTGTTTCAAACAACAATAGTTGTATACGTACATCTTAATATGTTCCTTTGTTCGAGTTCTTCTGGTGTTGGCCTTAAACTCAGTCGGCTGTTGAAAAGATGGCAATAGGTATTCATAAGGAACATCTCGTGTGATACAAAAAACAAGTATTGTAAGTATTTGTAAGAAACATCTGGTGTGATACAGAAAACAAGGTATTGTAAGTATTTGTAAGAAACATCTGGTGTGATACAGAAAACAAGTTATTCTAAGTATTTGTAAGAAACATCTGGTGTGATACAGAAAACAAGGTATTGTAAGTATTTGTAAGAAACATCTGGTGTGATACAGAAAACAAAGTATTGTAAGTATTTGTAAGAAATATCTGGTGTGATACAGAAGTTTTGAAATATGAATTTATTCTCTACACTGGGTTAAAACAATTAGAGTTCATTTTATGTATGTATCAAGTTAATTTTTCAAAGTGGTAGCAAACTACACAATCTTTTGGTGTACTACATTTGTCTACGAGCTAACATGTTCGTCGATTCACAGAATCGTGTGGCACTATTAGGTTTAGCTGTAGACCTTATATGATGTTATGACTAATTCAACTTATTACCATCTGAGGATATTCAGAGCTGAGCTTTTAGACAGGAACGACACAGTACCTTTTTTTTTTAAGATTTTCAAAAGACTAAAATCTACATTTTATCAGAACTTTCAAAGGAAACACCGCATGAAATGACATATACTGTGAGTAATTTAGAATAATTAACAAATTCTATTATTGGCCAAAGCTAGCAACTTCAAGTCGTTAGGTTATCTGAAGATACATTTCGATTAGTAACGGCTTGTTGTAGTAAAAACTAATATAATTTTCCTACACAGACAATAAAAGAATTACCACATTATACATGTCTTTGTGTTTCAGTTACTCATACAGATGGAAAATTTCAAACCATTATCTACAGAACTAGTTAACAAAATCTAGGTATGTAATAGTAATTAGTTTTACCTCCTACACAAAATTTATAAACCAATACATTGATTTTTTGGTTCCTTATTTTATGGTGTATTATTGTACCTTGTTATATGGTTTATTATCCAACTTTAATATCAGTTAATTTACGCATTCAAATATATTATATAAAGTTTTTTTACTTTAGCTGTAGCTTAGAATGCTTTCAGCATGAAGTTTTCAGACTTACCTTATAAGCCTGTTCCCTGACAGCTTCCCACTTCTCCTGTTTTCAGACTTACCATATAAGCCTGTTTCCTACAGCTTCCCACTTCTCCTGTTTTGAAGCTTACCATACAAGCCTATTTTCAACAGCTTCCTATTTCACCTGTTTTGAAACTTACCGTATAAGCCTGTTTCCTACAGCTTCCCAGCTCTTATGTTTTGAAGCTTACCTTACAAGCCTGTTTTCAACAGCTTCCCATTTCTCCTGTTTTGAAACTTACCGTATAAGCCTGTTTCCTACAGCTTCCCAGCTCTCCTGCTTTTCTTTTTCAGACTGCACTTGAAGGATATTTTTGTCAATGAGTTCCTGTCTGTTTGGTCGCTGGGCTAATTTCATTGCTAAGGAATCTTTCCTGGCAATTTTAGCCGCTAAACGGGCTAAATTAAAAATAAAAAGAGAGAAAGATGAACTTATGTAAATAAAATAAATCAGAAGGTAAAAAAACTACTTATCCCTAAATTCAGGCCTTTGTTTTTCATAATGAAAAAGGCACAGAACTGCAAACTAAATGAATATGTTAGAAAGTGTAGTACTTTGTTCTGAAACATGGTAAAAAAACCTAAGTTTGTACAACATAAAAACCCACTCAGTATAACGCACGGCAAAAATCTTGGTAAACGTATACTTTCTTTGCATCTGTTATAATTCAATGGACCTATATATACCATCTAGAACACCAATTCTCAACCACTGGCCTACCGTAACTACCTTGTGGGTCCATGGGATTTCACAAAAACAAACAGAATATTTACATATATATCGTAATGGTTTTTTTTAGTACCCTGACCGTTTACGGTGGCAGCGAGTCAGTCACTGGTATTGAAGAGGTTGAGAAATGTTGACACATGATTGATAAGAGGTATAATTAATTTTTTTTTCCCTAATTTTCATGTAATTCCTTTACTAAAAGTATGTGTCATGAAATTCTCCAACTCAACCCGGTATCAGTTTTAGTGAATTCTAGGACAATCAAGTTGTAAACTCTACACACTTTGTAATGTCATGAACGTGTAATGAGATAATACCTGTTTAATAAAACAAAGTAATTATAAAAATATGGAAAATAGAATACAGTATTCACTAAACAAAGTGCCAATCTTGGGCAATTTATTTATAATTTTTTTCTTCACCAAAACAGGAATTTCAGTGAAGAAAAGATGATGTACAGGCTTAACATATTCTATGATTTGCTACTCCCACTGCGACACACTCACAGCTCATTAGTGCCAACTGGAAGAGCCAAGGAAATAATAAATAAAGTAGGCCTAACTCATATCTCATTAGTGCCGAATGGAAGAGCCTAGGAAATAATAAATAAAGTAGGCCTAACTCAAAGCTCATTAGTGCCGACTGGAAGAGCCAAGGAAATAATAAATAAAGTAGGCCTAACTCAAAGCTCATCAATGCCGAATGGAAGAGCCAAGGAAATAATAAATAAAGTAGGCCTAATCTCATATCTCATTAGTGTTGAATGGAAGAGCCAAGGAAATAATAAATAAAGTAGGCCTAACTCATATCTCATTAGTGTTGAATAGAAGAGCCAAGGAAATAATAAATAAAGTAGGCCTAGTATTGCAGTGGAGCGTAATCAGTTAGTTTGTTTACTCACTTAACATACCATTACAATTAACTATCCATTATTACTCAGCATCAGTGAAGATGATATAAAGGCTTAACATATTCTATGATTTGCTACTTCGTATATCATCTTAAAATGGCAGAAAATATATGTTTGTTGCCTTATACACACCAGCTATACCGAGTGGCTCCAAATTTTGATTTAATTTCCAGATACTTGGCTCTAGTAATATCTACCAATAACATACAGTATTAAAGGTTTTATAACAACACTTTTAGCTACCTTGTTCATCATCTCCATAATAATCCCGCCAGTTTATTGGCCCATCATCAGAGTCATCACTAGAGCTGTCATTATCTCCCTGACTACTGACTACGATGGCTGGAAAAGGTTTATTTTCTTTGTTTTCCTGAGGCTGTGGAAGATTGGCTGTCTTGTGGTCTGTTGCTACCATTTTCCTGAAGGAAGAGAGAAGGTTTTTTTAACTTTAACATTTAAAGGTTTACGACACACACACACACTCACTGAAGTGTTAAGTCGCACTGAACGTTATAATAAAATATTCTAAACACAGAAGTGCTGGACCAATGAGTTTTTTTTCATTCCAGAGCCATGGAACGAACGTAAGCAAAAAGGATATTTAAAAACGTGCACGACATAAATCACATTAAATTTTTATGTAAAAGGCTACATCTGTATGTATGTGTCTTGAAGTTGTTGATCTTCGAACAAACATTCGGCAATATGTCAATAAAGACTTCTGTAAATAGTCACATGTTAATAAGTACTAAAACTGGCCTTTAACAGTGGCTAAAGTCAATTATGTTTAACAACAAACATTCCTATAATACAGCTTACCTGGAAATTAAGTGTAATAAAATAGTACCTGTTCTGACCAAATGCTGGACTTGTTGTAACTGACGTGGTAACTGTGTTGGTATGAGAACTACAAGAGGATGTGGTTGTTACGGTTGTAGATGCTGGAGTAGAGGATGAGAACAAATTCCACCGTTTTTTCAAAGCACTCTTCTTGGGCATTGCTGTTAGTTGGGGTTCTTTGGCAGGAACCTCTTGGACGACACTTGTGTCAATATCAGGTTGTGGAATGAACAAAATACCACTGTTTTGTAACTCTGAAGAATCTCCAATATCCTCGACTGCACAGTCTAAAAAACACACACCATTTTAAGTGAGCTCAAAAAAATCGAATTTTATTTATACATTTGTCTACGTCATTGCTTAATATGAGGGCATCAAAATATGTTCATTATCCTCAATTTTCCTTAAAAAAAGAATAAAAAACAGCTATTAGAATTTTTCTTTTAATCCAAAACACTTTTTAACGATATCAAATTATTAGTGTTCTTTGGAGTTATAGATGGAAAGCTTACCAACTGAGTCAAGTGATTTCTTCCCTAAATATGGAGATGGGGAAGAAAACATTGGAGGGGAGGAATGGGTCCAATTTCATTGACACTAATGGGTGGATCTGGAAGAGCTGACCATGATAGGTCCCCATCCTGTGGGGGCAATTCTTCAATGTCTGGCAAGTTCAGAAGACTAAGATCAGGATTAACAGGTGAAGCTGTAAAGGTGAAACAAATTTAGCATTTATTTAGGTAACTTATGTATTAGCCTACCAGCAGGTGTTCACGGCAACTTCTGAACGTACTAAAGCTATTTTTAGTAAATTACGACATTATTCAAAATTCTCCAATTAGTTCAAAACCAACATATTTCTGGTCCGTGTTGACCATCTCCAGTTGTAAGAAAGCAATAATTTAGCTTTATGAGATGCTCAAAAACAGAATAAACAATCTCTTTGCCATATGTGTTTACTGAAAGAATTGTTTGTTCGTTTGAAGTTAAGCATAAAGCTACACAATGGGCTATCCGTGCTCTGCCCACCACGAGTATCGAAACCCGGTTTCTAGCATTGTAAGTCCACAGACATACCGCTGTGCCACTAGGGGGCGTTACTGAATGAAAGAAATTTACTGGATTATACACTTGTTTCATACCAGATTCATTCAAACGTAATCTTGTTCCGACTACTTCCGTTTTCACCCGAAACTTCCAAAATTCATAACATATTACAAAGTACCGGCTATCCCCTTAATTTCTTACACTCTATAACACACAAACATCTACTACGAAGGCACAACTATCTCGAGGTATCCGCTAGTTCTAATCACTCACTTCACAGGTAAACAAAGTTTTAAACTTAAATTCAGAAAATAGTGAAATATATTATCCACAAATTAAGCTATATTTAATACTTAAATCAAAACTTAGGATTGAAAGCTCGTTTAAAACCAAAGACACTACCCATTCCTACACACTTGTCATATATATATATAATTTCCCTTGTGGTAGCTATAAAGCTACCTGAATTGGTAAAACTACGCATCACTTACAAACGCAAACATGTGGGAATTTCTGCTAGAAGTGGATTTAATTTACGCGAGTCTTGTATCTGACTACATCGTGAGAACACCAGCCATTCCATCCTTTTTGGAAATCTCCGACTCCAGTAAAATAGGTTATGAACTCAAATTGTTATAGAAAGCTCTTCAATTTTCAGTTATTACCAAACAACTCATTTCTGCAGTGGTTTAGACTACTTACATTTTATGTCATGTTTCTAACAGTTATTATAAAATGTAGGTACAAGTTAAATACAATTAATAATATAGCCCAGTCAACTTTAATTAACTACCATCAAAATTAACAATTTCTTCAGTTTTAATCACAACAACACTTCTTCAAAAGATACAGATTAGTCAATAAAAATACAAATTCCTGGTGACTGCTAGCTAGACTATTAGATTCAGCATTTAATGAAATCTTGTTGTAATGTAGACATCTTCTCCAATACTCTTATTATATCATTACCTGTCTGTAACACAAGAGAAAATCAAGTCTTTCAGCAATAGTTGCACCACTTTATCACAACATTAGAATTATAAGGGAGCATTGTTACGACAGGTTTACAGTGGAGCACTGTTACAATACAATTACAAGGGAGCATTGTTACGACAGGTTTACAGTGGAGCACTGTTACAATACAATTACAAGGGAGCATTGTTACGACAGGTTTACAGTGGAGCACTGTTACAATACAATTACAAGTGAGCATTGTTACAACAGGTTAACAGTGGAGCACTGTTACAATACAATTACAAGTGAGCATTGTTACAACAGGTTAACAGTGGAGCATTGTTACAACAGGTTTACAGTGGAGCATTGTTACAACAGGTTTACAGTGGAGCATTGTTACAACAGGTTTACAGTGGAGCATTGTTACAACAGGTTAACAGTGGAGCATTGTTACAACAGGTTAACAGTGGAGCATTGTTACTTTATGGAAGTGGATACATTCATTTTTTCTCTAAACAAGAATGCCATTGTGGTTGCCTAGCAACTGAAAAGAACTGGATAATGATAGTAACAGAATGTGCCACTGTAGTCATTACTTGGAATATGTTCAAAAATGATAAGTTCTTACTCACATAAAGTTTTTATATAAGTATTGGTTGTAACAGTGTCCGATGAGCCACTAGATACTGCAACAGATGAAGTGATGGTAGTCGTTACCACTGCCGTAGCTGTAGCATCACTGTATCTGAGTTTATTTCCTGCTTCTGTTGTCACCTGACCATTGACCTGAGAGGTATGATTATGTTTACTAGAATCTGTTAAAAGAGGAAAAAAAAAGTGTTAAACGTACCTAAAACAAAAACGACCACTAACAGTTCTGTATCTACAATGACAGGACTAACTCTCCTTGAAGTACCACAGTAACAAATTCTCCAGTTCAAATTACAATCACCATAAAATAAAACAAGAAATGACAGTTAGAGGTGAGCAATTAGTTGAACTTGCTATGCTCATTATATAAATTAGAGTCAACTAACTGATTATTCACACGTGAAGCTAACCTTCACATTTCCAGCATGTTTTGGTGTTTTTTTAAACACGTTCTAACCTACTCTTCATTTAATACGATAGTCATTAGTCATCTTCAGGTGTGATAGACAAGAATCATTTATTTTCTACCTGCCTTAGTGATATAGAAATTTTAAAAATTTCCCATTTAGTTAATTTCTATGCAATTTCAGTATAAATACATGGGCCAAATAATAACTGAGATCGTCATATTCTATTTCCTGTTTCTTTGTTCACTGCAGTAGACAACATCTGTTCTACCCAAGAGGGTATTGCAATAACACAGCAGATCCATGTTGAAAGGATTAGGACTCTAATATCCTCTACAAGCTGAGTTGAATTGATATTATTTAAACAATACAGCCGACCGATGCTGTGGGAGAGATAAAAAAGGTCATTCTGTGGAGCTGTCAAATTCACAAAGAAACTGGACTTACCTGTAGAATTCAGACACACTTTCTTAGTTCAATTCTACAGAAATAAATCCTGAGAGAATGAAATACCTGTGGGACTAAACATAACCTAGTAGAATAGACTGTCTTTTCATGTACACAAGTATGTACGTTTAGTTCGACAGAGATAAATCCTGAGAGAATGAAATACCTGTGGGACTAAACATAACCAAGTAGAAGAGACTGTCTTTTCATGTACACAAGTATGTACGTTTAGTTCGACAGAGATAAATCCTGAGAGAATAAAAAACCTGTGGGACTAAACATAACCTAGTATAAGAGACTGTCTTTTCATGTACACAAGTATGTACGTTTAGTTCGACAGAGATAAATCCTGAGAGAAAAAAAAACCTGTGGGACTAAACATAACCAAGTAGAAGAGACTGTCTTTTCATGTACACAAGTATGTACGTTTAGTTCGACAGAGATAAATCCTGAGAGAAAAAAAACCTGTGGGACTAA
>NW_013678078.1:0-1738 GCF_000517525.1 Limulus polyphemus | reverse complement strand
AGTTAGTTCTCTCCAGTTATCAAGTGATTTCACTCCAGTTATCAAGTGATTTCACATTGTTCAGTCTTGAGTTAGTTCTCTCCAGTTATCAAGTGATTTCACTCCAGTTATCAAGTGATTTCACATTGTTCAGTCTTGAGTTAGTTCTCTCCAGTTATCACGTGATTTCACATTGTTCAGTCTTGAGTTAGTTCTCTCCAGTTATCAAGTGATTTCACTCCAGTTATCAAGTGATTTCACATTGTTCAGTCTTGAGTTAGTTCTCTCCAGTTATCAAGTGATTTCACTCCAGTTATCAAGTGATTTCACATTGTTCAGTCTTGAGTGAGTTCTCTCCGGTTATCAAACTGATTTCAGACGATATTTCAGAACATCCTTATACCACAGCTTTTGCCCCCTCCCACAATGTCCAGCCAATAGGGTGAGAGGCTGGTGTGATATTTGTTTTATTGTGCTAAGGGATCTACTGATGATATAATTAATCAGCACTGTTTAAAGTGTTACTTCACCAAAACTACACAAATGAGTTTTTCTCAAAGGGACGAGCCAGTCTTCAAGCGGCCACACTAAGTCCACAACAAAACAGATCGATAACTGAAAAGGCTATCAGGGCAATATTTTTTATAATTCTGGGGCGTTTTTGGAGATTATGTCTCGAAGATAACGAATAAAACTGGGCAATTAACTCAATATAATTGATTAACTGAAATCAATTAATATCCTGAAAGTAATGAACTACAGAAAGTATAACTTCCAATTATTACTGTTCTTGATTATTCTTGCTACATAAGTAATCAAATTAATACCATTGTAATTTCTCGCCACGATTAATCCAAAGTTGTTCGGCTTAATCTATTAGTGTCATGACTCACGAACATAATCACCTTATTAAAAGAAAAACAAATATAAAACTTGTATGTTAATAAAAGCAGGTAGGAGACACAGATATGCTTGAAAATCACAATGGTTACCGAGTGACAGAACTGGGTAATTAATGAAAGTTACTAATTGTTGAGCTCATTATTGATTAGATTCAATTAATTAATTACTCTCACCATACTTGACCAGTTGTAATAATCACGATTATCAATTTTAATTAGTTGAATGTTTGTGTGAGTAATCGATTAAGCTGAACAACCTTGAATTAATCGAAATTAACAATTGGGTATCGTAATGGCAATATTCTGATCACTCAGATGCTAGATGGTTTGAATAACTGAAAATGGTAATAATAAGAAAAAACAATTAAAGATATTAATCAATTTAACAATAATTTCAATTAACTTATTACTAGGAATCCATGGGTAGTAAAATTTGGCTGAATACCGGGTCTGGGTACCCGGTCACTAAACTTCAGGCGGAGCTGGGTGTCAACAAAAACTGAGTTCTCCCCGCCCCCCAGAAAAAAAAAACATACACAGAAATTTGAAACAAAAAGAAAATTGACTTTTATTACATTTAAAACTTTTAACTGAATAATCACCAATACAACATTCAAGTTTTACTTTTAACTTTCAATGCCTAGCCCCAACTTTTCACCCCCCCCCTCTTTCCCCAGAAATCCACTTCTCAAGTCATGCCTCTCATTAACCCTTATTGTTCTCTGAATTCCCGACTGTCAGCAGGCGGTCAGTCTTTGTTGCTCAGAATACGTTTTATTTTAACTAAACCAATTATTGACTGTAACTTTCAGTACCACGTAAGTTGCCCCAAAGATTAAGGCTTAGATGCCATTTTC
>NW_013678077.1:9678-13356 GCF_000517525.1 Limulus polyphemus | reverse complement strand
GTTTGGTTATCAAATCTACAGTGTATTTTATATGTCTCAATACCCTCTCACTCTATGTTTGGTTATCAAATCTACAGTGTATTTTATATGTCTCAATACCCTCTCACTCTATGTTTGGTTATCAAATCTACAGTGTATTTTATATGTCTTAATACCCTCTCACTCTATGTTTGGTTAACAAATCTACAGTGTATTTTATATGTCTTAATACCCTCTCACTCTATGTTTGGTTATCAAATCTACAGTGAATTTTATTTTTCAACACAGATTGATATCTCAAATCTGCCAGTTTCACTAGTTCATTACCTCTTCTTCTGCATTTGAACACTTTAATTGGTAGTTCATTATGACGCACACAATATTTCTAACGACACTAAAGTAGTTAAACATAATTTTACACCATATCCTCTGTCTACAGCTGCTCTATACCTGTAGTTAAACATAATTTTACACCATATCCTCTATCTGCGGCTGTTCTACACCTGTAGTTAAACATAATTTTACACCATATTCTCTATCCGGCTGTTCTACACCTGTAGTTAAACATAATTTTACACCATATCCTCTATCTGCGGCTGTTCTACACCTGTAGTTAAACATAATTTTACACCATATTCTCTATCCGGCTGTTCTACACCTGTAGTTAAACCTCATTTTTTAATATATCCTCTATGTACGACTGTTCCACACCTGAAGTTAAATATAATTTTACACCATATCCTCTATCTATGGCTGTTCAACAACTGTAAACATAATTTTACACCATATCCCATATCTTCGGCTGTTCTACACCTGTAGTTAAACATAATTTTACACCATATCTTCTATCTATGGCTGTTCTACAACTTTAAACATAATTTTACACCATATCCATCCCCTATCTACGGCTGTTCTACAACTTTAAACATAATTTTACACCATATCCTCTATCTATGGCTGTTCTACAACTTTAAACATAATTTTACACCATATCCTTTATCTATGGCTGTTCAACAACTGTAAACATAATTTTACACCATATCCTCTATCTACGACTGTTCTACACCTGAAGTTAAATATAATTTTACACCTTATGCTCTATCTATGGCTGTTCAACAACTGTAAACATAATTTTACACCATATCCCCTACTTCGGCTGTTCTACACCTGTAGTTAAACATAATTTTACACCATATCCTCTATCTATGGCTGTTCAACAACTGTAAACATAATTTTACACCATATCCTCAGTCTACGACTGTTCTATACTGATCGTTTGGTTGTGCGGTAGAGCGACCAGAAACAAATAATAGTTCAATATGATGAAAGCTGAAACATCAGTGTATCGGGGTGAGTGGATGTAGTTATCAAGTCATGATTAATAAATTATTACCCCAATTGTTACATCGTTCTCTGTAACGTTGCCGCAAAAAAATAAAAAAACAAATAGTACTCTGCGCTTTCAGGCTGTGGGTGCATTATAAGAGTGACCTGTCAAAACCCACTATTCTATTAGTTGTGTGAACCAGCGGCTAGCCCAGACAGACCTCGGGTAGCCTGGCGTGAAATTCAACAAAAAACGATTTACACAATTCATTTGTCAATCCCATTATTCGTTTATAAAAGTGTAACCATAAAGCTGGCGGTATGTACTGCTAACAGATTGCATTCCCTGTGGTCGACAACTCAAAGTTACGAACAGAAGCACATAGTCTTATAGCTTTGTCAGAAGCAAAACAATTGTATTATATTTACAATATAATAAAACAAAGTACAGCTTAGGCCTCTAGCTCATTCATTGATCTCTAGGTTATTCATTGACCACTAGGTCATTCGTTGATCTCTAAGTTATTCAAGAACCTCTAGATCATTCATTGATCTCTAGGTTATTCATTGACCTCTAGGTCATCCGTTGACCTCTAGGTCATTCACTGATCTCTAGGTTATTCACTGATATCTGGGTCATTCACTGATCTCTAAGTTATTCAAGGACATCTAGATCATTCATTGATCTCTAGGTTATTCATTGACCTCTAGGTCATTCATTGACCTCTAGGTCATTCGTTGACTTCTAGGTCATTCACTGATCTCTAAGTTATTCATTGACCACTAGGTCTTTCATTGATCTCAGGGTCATTCGTTGATACTTTCTTTTCTTCACACACTATCTACAGAACCACACGTTGTTTTGATAAACAACTAAGCCACAGTAATCCATAGCAATGTTCTGTGTTAACAAACCGTATTGAAACACACCTTGTCGAATCTTGATAATTATTCAGACAGATTATACAGAACTGGTGAATAAAGTTCTAATCTGAGTCCAGTTAGTCGGTGCTTCGTAAAGAATGAAAACACAAAATTAATTTAGGATAATTTTTGAAAGTCGTTTAATAATGAAAGTGATATAATTATCGACTTGTATATAACAGGTTTTTTTAACTTTCAAGAGTTTCTTACAGAAGATAATTAAGTGGTGCTCTTTGATCGACAGTATATTGACAAGAGTCGTACGCCTGAGTTTGCTTTTCCCCGGGCGCGAGCGGATCGCATTTAATAACATCAAGTTGTACCAGGCACTCACCTTCTTTCCACTGTGTGAGATCAAATAATCTGAAGAAGGTTAAAGAAAGTGTGCCGATAAGAAGTTTGAAACTTCACACGTTACGTCATTAGGCAAGTATTTCTTCCAAATTACATGTATGCTGATTCTAATTATATTTTACTCACAACAGTGAACCGAGATTTATATGAGATGTCAAGAATGCGTAGCACTGATTTTTTTCCGATTTGTCCTTGTCCAGGGTTACTGATGAGGAGTGGTATTCCTTGGAATAAGTAAAACTTAACGACAAACGGTAATTCCAATGATAGGTTGGGCTTCATATTTATTTTTAATTTCTTAAAATTTTAATTTTTAAATAAAATACCAATAGCGGGAATGCATCATAAACTGGATTAACCCTATTTTCTTGATTTATTTAATGTGTTTTGAAGTTACTAACAAGTATATATCATAAAACTTACTGTTAAAACACCAAATTCCAGCGAACTGTCGGAAACCAATAGTCCTTACAATTATTAGAAATAATCAAGTTAAATTATTTTTTTGTCATATTCATATTTTTTCGTTGCAGCTCGAAATCAAAGGTGTGTAAAAGTATCACTTCAGTTGTATCTTCTGTTTCTCCTACAAGTCGCTATACAAGAAGCTTTTCGTTCAATACCAGAACTCATTAAATGGGCTGAGCATGACAGACAAAAGATTCTATGAAATGCTATTTATATATGTAATATTATACTTTAAACATTTAACGTTTAAACAACGAAAGCTACCAAACTATTGGAAACCAATAGGCCTAAATATCATTATAAAACCAAGTTAAAAACCAATAGGCCTAAATATCATTATAAAACCAAGTTAAAAACCAATAGGCCTAAATATCATTATAAAACCAAGTTAAAAACCAATACGCCTAAATATCATTATAAAACCAAGTTAAAAAACCAATAGGCCTAGAAATCATTATAAAACCAAGTTAAAAAACCAGTAAAATCAAGTTAACTGTAGAAGGTTTTTCTTTGATGTATCATTATACTACTTAGTTAAATTTGCTATAATTGAATATGTCACTTAATCTAACCAAAATATAGAGCAATTAGTTATTGTTTGTTAGTAGTTGGTTTGTTTTTGAATTT
>NW_013678077.1:7632-8724 GCF_000517525.1 Limulus polyphemus | reverse complement strand
GGGCGAGCATGTTTGGTGTGACGCGGATTCGAACCCGCGACCCGCAGATTGTGAATCGAGCGCCTTAACCACCTGAGCATGACGGGCTCAGTTATGTTTGTTAGAGTAGGATGTAGGATCGCATAACCAGAAGATTTCAAACAAAACTCTTCAGTCATGAGCAACTGTGAAACAATATCAAGCACAAAACTAAAACCACGGTCTTCGTAGGAGAATTAAGTTTGAGATCATGAGAAATGGACCGAGAATCGTAACCTGGGTTCATTTGTTTCTATAACCTTCTACTATAAAGTCAATAGGTTTTCTGCGACAGTTCCACAATAACCTATATTATTTCAAACCAAAATGTTACTAAAACAAGTTGTCAACTGAAGTCGAGATTAATTAACTAACTAATTGAATAAGAAAGCGTTTTAAAACATGAACACAAATGTCAACTCGGGAAATAACTATACCCCTCTCAATTGAGTTTGGGACAAGAAAATATCCCCCTCGAGTGAACTAAGGACAAGACAATACACCACTCGAGTCATCTCAGGACAAGAGAATATATCACACGAGTCAACTCTGGACAAGACAATACACACCTCCAGTGAACTTGGGACAGTAAAATACATTACCCGAATAAATTTTGGTCAAGACAATATACACTCGAGTCAACACGAGAAAAGACAATATAGCACTCGAGTCAACTTGAGACAAGACAATACACCACTCGAGTCAACTCTGGGCAAATCAGTACACCACTCGAGTCAACTCGGAACAAGAAAATATACCACTCGATCTGTTATCTAGTGTATCTTAGTGAAGTTGGGTAAATATGAGAGATTTCAATTCTTCTGATACAAGGCATAATGATCCTCTACGTTCTGATGAAACCCATTTGCATATATCTTCATATGAGAAGCGACAACTATAAACAAATTCTGGAACATCCTATCTTGTACTATCCTAACGTCAAATAAATAATTATCTTAGTGCTCGCTACCTGGCGGCTTTTTGTACTATTATATATTACTTTTTGTATATTACTTATTATATATTACTTTTTCTATTCATTAATGTAAATATCGATACAGAACTATTCATTAG
>NW_013678077.1:3701-6814 GCF_000517525.1 Limulus polyphemus | reverse complement strand
ATATCGATACCTAACTAGTCATTAGTGTAAATATCGATACCGAACTATTCATTAGTGTAAATATCGATACAGAACTAGTCATTAGTGTAAATATCGATACCTAACTAGTCATTAGTGTAAATATCGATACCGAACTATTCATTAGTGTAAATATCGATACAGAACTAGTCATTAGTGTAAATATCGATACAGAACTAGTCATTAGTGGAAATATCGATACAGAACTATTCATTAGTGTAAATATCGATACAGAACTAGTCATTAGTGTAAATATCGATACAGAACTAGTCATTAGTGTAAATATCGATACCTAACTAGTCATTAGTGTAAATATCGATACGGAACTATTCATTAGTGTAAATATCGATACGGAACTAGTCATTAGTGTAAATATCGATACAGAACTAGTCATTAGTGGAAATATCGATACCTAACTAGTCATTAGTGTAAATATCGATACGGAACTATTCATTAGTGTAAATATCGATACGGAACTAGTCATTAGTGTAAATATCAATACAGAACTAGTCATTAGTGTAAATATCGATACGGAACTAGTCATTAGTGTAAATATCGATACAGAACTAGTCATTAGTGTAAATATCGATACGGAACTAGTCATTAGTGTAAATATCGATACAGAACTAGTCATTAGTGTAAATATCAATGCGGAACTATTCATTAGTGTAAACATCGATACAGAACTAGTCATTAGTGTAAATATCAATGCGGAACTATTCATTAGTGTAAATATCGATACAGAACTATTCATTAGTGTAAATATCAATACAGAACTATTCATTAGCGTGTTTGCAGTGGGGGTGGAAGATAGAATATTGAAAACGGTAATTATCAAGCAGTATAATATATATATCAATAAATAATTATAAGTTATCTAATTAACTCAGATCTCAATAATCTCATGTTTGGCAGCTAAATACTAATAATCCAACAATCTGATCATTGTTTTGGGCAGTGTTGCGAGACGTATATTTAAACTAAATCTTGTAGTTTCTCGTCTACACTTTATAAAAATTAATTTAAAGCCAAACTGCGTCTTACCTATGGAGAGACTCAACCAATAATAACGTTTCTTTTATTTACAATAAAACATTGTCTATCTTACGTTTAACTCTACAAGGCCTGTATAATGAATTAGCTTCCATGCAAAAGGCCTCTGAAAGATCTGATACTTGTTATAATTTGCAACCTAGCATTAACTCTGAATAACGATATAAAATTCGCAAAGTTTTCTGAGAAAAAAAAAAAAAAACTTATCTCACAGATCGCAGCGTCCTCTACCTACATATTGATTTCTTTACACTTGATGTGCATTTGGACTTTCTTTGAAGTTTGGATTGTGATTGAAGTCGATAGTTCTGATGGAATGTCTTACTTCTTAGAAAAAGTATAAAAACTTGGGTTAGATTTTGTAAAGGGAGGTCATTAGATTCACGGTTTTAGATCTTGTGTCCGTTAATGTTAATTTCGCGGAAAATATACTAAATTAATTTTAGCGTTATATTTCTCCAAATAGAAGTATAAGAAAAACATGAGTTAAAATAATCAACAACTTATTTAGAATAAAAGAAAGAGAAAAATATATATTCTTTTATTTGCGAATGTTATAATACATCAACTGATAGCGTGAAATTTAATCTATATGTTTTTCAGGTATACCTGATATGTTAAATATTATTTCTCGATACAATGTTACTGGTTACTCTTAACACCACAAAGATTTCATGAAATCGGAAAACAAATTGAGTTTATGAAGTTTAATGATCGTTAAAATGTGTCACGTGATGGTTAAGTCTCAAACTTTTTGGAGGGAATCAGAATGACAAAGAAATATAAACACTTTCAGTGTCAAGAAAGGATCACATCTAGCAGACTTATATTCTAAAATACATATTTTATCAAAAGCTCTAACTCAACTGTAACTAAGATGAATGTTTGATTTATATATATTAGCTTCTTAAGCCTAACAATTTCTATGTACGAAAATGACTGAATAAAGAAGAACAGATCGGACAGCCTTTGTACGTTTCGCAGAGAAAGCTTGAATTTATGAATTTAGTTTTTGAAATTATATGAGTCAATTTATACAATACAAACATATATTTTAATACAGTATTTTATTACAATAAATAACATAGATTACAAAACTGCCAATCTCTAAACTAGAGACAAAACGTAAATAGCCTGTGAGTAAAAGTAAAAATAAAGCAGAAATTCTAATGTAAACTTTGGAGGAAAGACTTTGTGAATTAGATAATTAACAAGCCATCTGTTAGTGTGTTGATAATCTCTAAATAAACTATTTTGTTCAAGTAACACGCATGCTTTCATACCACAAGCTATGAATAAAATTAATCGGTATATACAAATGGGAATCTTCTAAAGGGCTACGTCAGGGAAGAACTCCGAGAAGTCATCCTTATGATTCAACATCAATTATGTAGAATGATAAAAAACAGGGAAAAAGTAATTGTAGTACTACCTCGAAACCTACTTGACGGTTTGTGTCTTCTTGTTTTGAAGAATATTTATAGCTTTTATTGAATTTCACACAAAGCAGTTCGAGGGTTATCGATGTGCACTAGTCGCCCATAATTTAGAAATGACAGACAAGAAGTAAGGCACCACCCATAACTCTTGGGTTACCATAATCTAACAGTGGGATTGATCATTACATTATTACACTACCGCAAATGAAAGGGCGAGCATTTTCGATGATGGGTTCGAACCCACGACCCAAAGATTGCAAGTCGGTCACCATAACTACCAGACTATGTTAGTCCTATTCCTAAGAAACACTGCTAGAAAATGAACATATTATGTATATCATTCGTTGAATGCATAAAATCAGACATATATATCATCAGAGTATTATATACGATAAAGGAAGAAAATCATTATATTAAATGAAGAGCGAATTTAAAATCTAAGACCAAACTTACTGGTGTGTATTGTTAAAAATAATTAAATGAATAAAAACTAGTCACAGTTCATAATTAGATGAACAAAAGACTAGTCACAGTTCATAATTAGATGAACAAAAGACTAGTCACAGTTCATAATTAGATGAACAAAAGACTAGTCACAGTTCA
>NW_013678077.1:1835-2882 GCF_000517525.1 Limulus polyphemus | reverse complement strand
GCTAGTCATAATTACATTCTCAGAGTTAATAAAACATGTCATGCTAGTCATAATTACATTCTCAGTGTTAATAGTGTAGACCTTTTTTGGTTAAATAATTATCAAAATTATGATCATCAAAACTAAAGTCATGAGTTTCAAAAAGAACAAGACTTGGAGTAAACTCCGTTTTGGTAGAATCGAAATCATGAAAACGATGACGTCACTCTAATTATTTCGATATTAACATCAAACGCTCAACCCAAATTCTTCTGTAGAAAACGGCCATGTTAATTATTACATATTTTTACTTGTCTTTCACTCATCACATTGAACCTGCATTTATTTATATATGATTTGAAAAATAAGAAACATTGATGCCAGTGATATATTCTTCTCAATTATTCAGTAATCAAGCTGTTTAAACGACTAAAAGTAAATATGAGGCCCAACTTAATATTCTAAAAGTAAATAAGAGGCCCAATTTAATATTCTAAAAGTAAATATGAGGCCCAACTTAACTTAATATTCTAAAAGTAAATAATAGGCCCAACTTAACTTAGTATTCTAAAAGTAAATAAGAGGCCCAACTTAATATTCTAAAAGTAAATAAGAGGCCCAACTTAACTTAATATTCTAAAAGTAAATAATAGGCCCAACTTAACTTAATATTCTTAAAGTAAATAAGAGGCCCAACTTAACTTAATATTCTAAAAGTAAATAATAGGCCCAACTTAACTTAATATTCTTAAAGTAAATAAGAGGCCCTACTTAACTTAATATTCTAAAAGTAAATAAGAGGCCCAACTTAACTTAATATTCTAAAAGTAAATAAGAGACCCAACTTAACTTAATATTCTAAAAGTAAATAAGAGGCCCAACTTAACTTAATATTCTAAAAGTAAATAAGAGGCCCAACTTAACTTAATATTCTAAAAGTAAATAAGAGACCCAACTTAACTTAATATTCTAAAAGTAAATAAGAGGCCCAACTTAACTTAATATTCTAAAAGTAAATAAGAGGCCCAACTTAACTTAATATTCTAAAAGTAAATATGAGACCCAACT
>NW_013678077.1:0-1394 GCF_000517525.1 Limulus polyphemus | reverse complement strand
GTAAATAAGAGGCCCAACTTAACTTAATATTCTAAAAGTAAATATGAGACCCAACTAAACTTAATATTCTAAAAGTAAATACGAGGCCCAACTTAATATTCTAAAAGTAAATACGAGGCCCAACTTAATATTCTAAAAGTAAATAAGAGGCCCAACTTAACTTAATATTCTAAAAGTAAATATGAGGCCCAACTAAATATTCTATTCACCACGTGTTAGTTTTCGAACTAAAGATAAAATACCTTTTTAAATGCAGTAAGTTTCCAGTTCAGCAAGGTGTCACTTAAATTACTGAGGATTTTCTTAATGTTTGATATCATAGAAATAGAGATGAATAACACATCCTAGATATCACCGTACTAGTTATGTAGACTACCCATAAAGCGGCATATTTATTATATTGTTCTGTCGCAAAAAGTTACATTTTGTGTCACTGAAATGTCGGAAATATTTTGTTTTGTGACTGAATAAGTTAATCCACAACGAAGGGTGATGTCGTTTGTTTCTTTCTTTTCACTTACTCAAGCTGTAAACTTGGCTTGGATGATTTTTAGTTTTACTTTAATCTTATAATCCTTTTCGGAATCGTTTTCTATGTGCCATGAACATGAACTCTAATAGGCAGCTGTATAGTGTTTAAAATGTATGCCTCTTGTGAAAAGATGTAACAAGGGGATACAAGGTTAAATATTTAAGGCCTAAATAAGATTAGTTACAGTTCATGAAAATGAACTCTAATAAGGCAGCTGTATAGTGTTTAAAATGTATGCCTCTTGTGAAAAGATGTAACAAGGGGATACAAGGTTAAATATTTAAGGCCTAAATAAGATTAGTTACAGTTCATGAACATGAACTCTAATAAGGCAGCTGTATAGTGTTTAAAATGTATGCCTCTTGTGAAAAGATGTAACAAGGGGATACAAGGTTAAATATTTAAGGCCTAAATAAGATTAGTTACAGTTCATGAAAATGAACTCTAATAAGGCAGCTGTATAGTGTTTAAAATGTTTGCCTCTTGTGAAAAGATGTAACAAGGGAATACAAGGTTAAATATTTAAGGCCTAAATGTTATTTTTTTTCTGTATCTCAGCAATCAGCTCAGTACCTGTCACAGCTTTGTAGCATGTTTCTAATGTAATCTCTGATAACGTTTGACTAAGTGACACACAGTGTGTACCTCGTTAACAGAAAAGTGGTGTTTCCGTCACTTTTATTGATGTTTTAAGTTTCTAGATAGCTATTGAATTAACTGAGAAAGGCCTATGGCGACAAATAATAAACATGCCATTTTCGAAATGACAGCTGAGTTAGTGATCTGTGACTAACGTTCAAAGAAAGTATTGTCGTTTTTCGTAAGTTACATTCTCAGTTTTGTACATGAGACTCGGATATCT
>NW_013678076.1:3903-11326 GCF_000517525.1 Limulus polyphemus | reverse complement strand
TACTGTGTACTGTCAATAAGAAGACACAAAGATTTAGCAATACTGTGTACTGTCAATAAGAAGACACATGACTTAACCATACTGTGTACTGTCAATAAGAGGCCACAAGTTTTAACGATACTGTGTACTATCACTAACAAGCCTCAAGATTTAACGATACTGTTTAATATCAGTAGGAAAACACATGATTTAACAATACTGTCAATAAGAAAACACAATATTTAAAAATTCTGTGTACTGTCAATAAGAAGACACAAGATTTAGCAATACTGTGTACTGTCAATAAGAAGACACATGACTTAACCATACTGTGTACTGTCAATAAGAAGCCACAAGTTTTATCGATACTGTGTACTATCACTAGCAAGCCACAAGATTTAACTATATTGTGTATTATCACTAAGAACATACAAGATTTAACAATACTGTGTACTATCAATAACAAGACACGAGATTTAACGATACTGTGTACTATCACTAACAAGCCTCAAGATTTAACGATACTGTTTAATATCAGTAGGAAAACACATGATTTAACAATACTGTCAATAAGAAAACACAATATTTAACAATTCTGTGTAATGTCAATAAGAAGACACAAGATTTAGCAATACTGTGTACTGTCAATAAGAAGACACAAGATTTAATAATACTTTGTACTATCAATAAAAAGACAATATTTAACGATACTGTGTACTATCAATAAGAAGACACAAGATTTAATGATACTGAGTACTATCAATAAGAAGACACATTATTTAACTATACAATACAATATTTCTATGAGGAACCACAAGTTTTATCGATACTGTGTACTATCACTAACAAGCCACAAGATTTAACGATATTGTGTATTATCACTAAGAACACACAAGATTTAACAATACTGTGTGCTGTCAATAAGAAGACACAAGATTTAACGATAATGAGTACTATCTCTAACAAGCCACAATATTTAACTATACTGTGTACTATCAATAAGAAAACACATGATTTAACAATACTGTGTACTGTCAATAAGAAGACACAATATTTAACAATTCTTTATATTGTCAATAAGAAGACACAAAATTTAGCAATACTGTGTACTGTCAATAAGAAGACACAAGATTTAACAATGCTATGTACTATCAATAAAAAGACAAGATTTAACGATACTGTGTAATATCACTAACAAGCCACAAGATTTAACGATACTGTGTACTTTCACTAACAAGCCACAAGATTTAACGATACTGTGTACCATCAGTAAGAAGACACAAGATTTAACAATACTGTGTAATGTCGATAAGAAGACGCAAGATTTAACAATAATGTGTACTGTCAATAAGAAAACTCAAGATTTAACACTACTGTATACTGTAAATAAGAAGACACAAGATTTAATGATACTGTGTACTATCACTAACCAGCCACAAGATTTAACGATACTGTGTATTATCAATAAGAACACACAAGATTTCAAAATACTGTGTACTATCAATAACAAGACACGAGATTTACCGATACTGTGTACTATCACTAAGAGGACTCAAGATTTAACAATACTATGTACTGTCAATAAGAAGCCACAAGATTTAACGATACTGTGTACCGTCAATAAGAAGACAAAAGATTTAACAATACTGAGTACTGTCAATAGAAGACAAAAGATTTAATAATACTGTAAACTGTCAATAAGAAGACACAAGATTTAACGATACTGTGTACTATCACTAAAAAGCCACAAAATTTAACGATACTGTGTACTTTCACAAACAAGCCACAAGATTTAACGATACTGTGTACTATCAATAAGAACACACATGATTTAACAATACTGTATACTGTTGATAAGAAGACGCAAGATTTAACAATACTCTGTACTATCAATGAGAAGATAAGATGTAACGATAATGTGTAGTATCACTATCCAGCCACATGATTTAACAATACTGTGTACTGTCAATAAGAAGACACAAGATTGAAAAATACTGTGTACTGTCAAAAAGAAGACACAAGATTTAACAATACTGTATATTGTCAATAAGAAGACACAAGATTTAACAATACTGTGTACTGTCAATAAGAAGACACAAGATTGAAAAATACTGTGTACTGTCAAAAAGAAGACACAAGATTTAACAATACTGTATACTGTCAATAAGAAGACACAAGATTTAACAATACTGTGTACTGTCAATAGAAGACACAAGATTTAACGATACTGTATACTGTCAATAAGAAGACACAAGATTTAAGAATACTGTGTACTGTCAATAAGAAAACACAAGATTTAACAATACGGTGTTCTGTCAATAAGAAGACACAAGATTTAATGATACTGTGTACTATCACTAACAAGCCACAAGATTTGACGATACTGTGTATTATCAATAAGAACATACAAGATTTAACAATACTGTGTACTATCAATAACAAGACACGATATTTACCGATATTGTGTACTATCACTAAGAAGACACAAGATTTAACAATACTGTGTACTGTCAATAAGAAGACACAAGATTGAAAAATACTGTGTACTGTCAAAAAGAAGACACAAGATTTAACAATATTGTGTACTGTCAATAAGAAGATACAAGATTTAACAATACTGTGTACTGTCAAAAAGAAGACACCAATTTTTAACGATACTGTGTACTGTCAAAAAGAAGACAGAAGATTTAACAATACTGTGTACTATCAATAAAAACACAAGATTTAACGATACTGTGTACTATCAATATGAAGACACAAGATTTAACAATACTGTGTAATGTCGACAAGAAGACGCAAGGCAAGATTTAACAATATTGTGTACTGTCAATAAGAAAACACAAAATTTAACAATACTGTGTACTGTCAATAAAAAGACACTCAAGATTTAACAATACTGTATACTGTAAATAAGAAGACACAAGATTTAATGATACTGTGTACTATCACTAACCAGCCACAAGATTTAACGATACTGTGTATTATCAATAAGAACACACAAGATTTCAAAATACTGTGTACTATCAATAACAAGAAACGAGATTTACCGATACTGTGTACTATCACTAAGAGGACTCAAGATTTAACAATAATATGTACTGTCAATAAGAAGCCACAAGATTTAACGATACTGTGTACCGTCAATAAGAAGACAAAAGATTTAACAATACTGAGTACTGTCAATAGAAGACAAAAGATTTAATAATACTGTAAACTGTCAATAAGAAGACACAAGATTTAACGATAATGTGTACTATCACTAAAAAGCCACAAGATTTAACGATACTGTGTACTTTCACAAAAAAGCCACAAGATTTAACGATACTGTGTACTATCAATAAGAACACACATGATTTAACAATACTGTATACTGTTGATAAGAAGACGCAAGATTTAACAATACTCTGTACTATCAATGAGAAGATAAGATTTAACGATAATGTGTAGTATCACTATCCAGCCACATGATTTAACAATACTGTGTACTGTCAATAAGAAGACACAAGATTGAAAAATACTGTGTACTGTCAAAAAGAAGACACAAGATTTAACAATACTGTATACTGTCAATAAGAAGACACAAGATTTAACAATACTGTGTACTGTCAATAAGAAGACACAAGATTGAAAAATACTGTATACTGTCAATAAGAAGACAGAAGATTTAACAATACTGTATACTATCAATAAAAAGACAAGATTTAACGATACTGTGTACTATCACTAACAAGCCACAAGATTTAACGATACTGTGTACTATCACTAACAAGCCAAAAGATTTAACTATACTGTGTACTATAAAAAAGAAAACACATGATTTAACAATACCGTGTACTATCAATAAGAAGACGCAAGATTTAACAATATTGTGTACTGTCAATAAGAAAACACAAGATTTAACAATACTGTGTACTGTGAATAAGAAGACACAAGATTTAATGATAGTGTGTAATATCACTAACAAGCCACAAGATTTAACGATAAAGTGTATTATCAATAAGAACACAGATGATTTAACAATACTGTGTACTATCACTAAGAAGACACAAGATTTAATAATACTATGTACTATCAATCAGAAGACACAAGGTTTAACGATACTGTGTACTGTCAAAAAGAAGACATAAAGATTTAACAATACTGTTTACTGTCAATAGAAGACAAAAGATTTAACAATGCTTTAAACTGTCAATAAGAAGACACAAGATTTCACGATACTGTGTACTATCACTAACAAGCCACAAGATTTAACGATATTGTGTATTATTACTAAGAATTCACAAGATTTAACAATACTGTGTACTGTCAATAAGAAGCCAAAAAATTTAAATATACTGTGTACTGTCAATAAGAAGACAAAAGATTTAACAATACTGAGTACTGTCGATAAGAAGACGCAAGACTGAACAATACTGTTTACTGTCAATAAGAAAACACAATATTTAACATTACTGTGTACTATCAATACGAAGGCACAAGATTTAACAATACTGAGTGCTGTCAATAACAAGACACAAGATTTAACGATACTGTGTACTATCAATAAGAAAATACAATATTTAACAATTCTATGTACTGTCAACAAGATGACACAAGATTTAGCAATATTGTGTACTGTCAATAAGAAGATACAAGATTAAACAATACTATGCACTATCAATAAAAACACAAGATTTAACGATGCTGTGTACTATCACTAAAATGCCACAAGATTTAACGATACTGTGTATTTTCACTAACAAGTCACAAGATTTAACGATACTGTGTACTATCAATAAGAAAACACAAGATTTAACAATACTGTGTGCTGTTGATAAGAAGACGCAAGATTTAACAATACTCTGTACTATCAATGAGAAGACAAGATTTAACGATAATGTGTAGTATCACTATCAAGCCACAAGATTTAACAATACTGTGTACTGTCAATAAGAAGACAGAAGATTTAACGATACTGTGTACTATCACTAACAAGCAACAAGATTTAACGATATTGTGTATTATCACTAACAACACACAAGATTTAACAATACTGTGTAATGTCAATAAGAAGACACAAGATTGAAAAACACTCTGTACTGTCAAAAAGAAGGCACAAGATTTAACAATACTGTGTACTGTCAATAAGAAGACATAAAGATTTAACAATACTGTGTACTGTCAATAAGAAGCCACAAGATTTATCGATACTGTCTACTGTCAATAAGAAGACACAAGATTTAACAATACTGTGTACTGTCAAAAAGAAGACACAAGATTTAACAATATTGTGTACTGTCAATAAGAAGACAAAAATTTAACAATACTTTGTACTGTCAATAAGAAGACACAAGGTTTAACGATACTGTGTACTGTCAATAAGAAGACACAAGATTTAACAATACTGTGTAATGTCAATAGAAGACAAAAGATTTAACAATACTGTGAACTGTCAATAAGAAGACACAAGATTTAACAATACTGTGTACTGTCAATAGGAAGACACAAGATTTAACGATACTGTGTACTATCATTAAGAAAATACAATATTTAACAATTCTATGTACTGTCAATAAGATGACACAAGATTTAGCAATACTGTGTACTGTCAATAAGAAGATACAAGATTTAACAATACTATGTACTATCAATAAAAAGACAAGATTTAACGATACTGTGTACTGTCACTAAAAAGCCACAAGATTTAACGATACTCTGTATTTTCACTAACAAGCCACAAGATTTAACGATACTGTGTACTATCAATAGGAACACACATGATTTAACAATACTGTGTAATGTTGATAAGAAGACGCAAGATTTAACAATACTCTGTACTATCAATGAAAAGACAAGATTTAACGGTAATGTGTAGTATCACTATCAAGCCACAAGATTTAACAATACTGTTTACTGTCAATAAGAAGACACAAGATTTAACGATGCAGTGTAACATCAATAACAAGCCAAAAAATTTGACGATGCAGTGTAACATCAATAACAAGCCAAAAGATTTGACGATACTGTGTACTGTCAATAAGAAGACACAAGATTTAACGATACTGTGTACTGTCGATAAGAAGACACAATATTTAAAAATACTGTGTACTATCACTAACATGCCCCAAGATTTAACGATACTGTGTACTATCAATAAGAACACACATGATTTAATAATACTGTGTACTGTCAATAAGAAGACACAAGATTTAACGTTACTCTTTACTGTTGAAAAGAAGACACAAGATTTAAAAATACTGTGTACTCGCAATAAGAAGACACAATATTTAAAAATACTGTGTTCTATGAATAAGAAGACACAAGATTTAACGATTATGTGTACTATTAGTAAGAAAACACATGATTTAACAATACTGTGTACTGTCAATAAGAAGACACAAGATTTAGCAATACTGTGTACTGTCAATAAGAAGACACAAGATTTAACGATACTGTGTACTGTCAATAAGAATACACAAAATGTAACGATAATCTGTACTATCAATGAGAAGACAAGATTGAACGATAATTTGTACTATCACTAACAAGCTACAAGATTTAACAATACTGTGTACTTTCACTAACAAGCCACAAGATTTAACGATACTGTGTACTATCAGTAAGAACACACATGACTTAACAATACAGTGTACTGTCAATAAGAAGACCAAAGATTTAACGGTACTGTGTACTCTCAATAAGAAAATACAAGGTTTAACGAAACTGACTACTGTCGATGAGAAGGCACAAGGTTTAAAAATACCGTGTACTGTCGATAAGAAGACACAAGATTTAACAATACTGTGTACTGTCAATAAGAAGACACAATATTTAACGATACTGTGTACTGTCAATAAGAAGACACAAGATTAAAAGTTATTCTGTACTTTCAATAAGAGGACACAAGATTTAACGATACTGTGTACTTTCACTAAAAAGCGACAAGATTTAACGATACTGTGTACTATCAATTAGAACACACATGATTTAACAATACTGTGTACTGTCAATAAGAACACAAAAGATTTAACAATACTGTGTACTGTCAAGAAGATGACCCAAGATTTAGCAATACTGTGTACTGTCAATAAGAAGACCCAATGTTTAACAATACCGTGTACTGTCAATAAGAAGACAAGATTTAACGATTATGTGTACTATCAATAAGAAAACACAAGATTTAACAATACAGTGTACTGTCAATAAGAAGACCCAAGATTTAACGTACTGTGTACTGTCAATAAGAAAACACAAGATTTAAAAATATTGTGTACTGTCGATAAGAAGACGCAAGATTTAACAATACTGTGTACTGTCAATAAGAAGACACAAGATTTAACAATACTGTGTACTATCAATAAGATAACACAAGATTTAACGATTATGTGTACTATTAGTAAGAAAACACATGATTTAACAATACTGTGTACTGTCAATAAGAAGACACAAGATTTAACAATACTGT
>NW_013678076.1:0-2903 GCF_000517525.1 Limulus polyphemus | reverse complement strand
TTATGTGTACTATTAGTAAGAAAACACATGATTTAACAATACTGTGTACTGTCAATAAGAAGACACAAGATTTAACAATACTGTGTACTATCAATAAGATGACAGAAGATTTCAAAATACTATTACTATAAATAAGAAGACACAAGATTTAACAATACTGTGTACTGTCAATAAGAAGACACAAGATTTAACAATATTGTGTACTATCATAAAGAAGACACAAGATTTAACGATTATGTGTACTATTAGTAAGAAAACACATGATTTAACAATACTTTTTACTGTCAATAAGAAGACACAAGATTTAACAATACTGTGTACTGTCGATAAGAAGACACAAGATTTAAAAATGCTGTGTAATGTCGATAAGAAGACGCAAGATTTAAAAATACTGTGTACTCGCAATAAGAAGACACAATATTTAACAATACTGTGTACTATCAATAAGAAGACACAATATTTAACAATACTATGTACTGTCAATAAGAAGAAACAATATTTAACGATACTGTGTACTATCACTAACAAGCCACAAGATGTAACGATACTTTGTACTATCAATAAGAAAACACATGATTTGACAATACTGTGTACTGTCAATAAGAAGACACAAGATTTAACAATACTGTGCATTGTCAAGAAGATGACCCAAGATTTAGCAATACTGTGTACTGTCAATAAGAAGAACCAATATTAAACAATACTGAGTACTGTCAAAAAGAAGACACAAGATTTAACGATCCTTTGTACTGTGAGTAAAAAAACACAAGATTTAACGATAATTTATACTTTCACTAACAAGACACAAAATTTAACGATACTGTGTACTATCAATAAGAATACACATGATTTAACAATACTGTGTACTGTCGATAAGAAGACACAAGATTTTACAATACTGTGTATTATCAAGAAGATGACCAAAGATTTATAAATACTGTGTACTGTCAATAAGAAGACACAATATTTAACGATTCTGTGTACTGTCAATAAGAAGACATAAGATTAAAAGTTATTCTGTACTTTCAATAAGAGGACACAAGATTTAACGATACTGTGTACTTTCACTAAAAAGCCACAAGATTTAACGATACTGTGTACTATCATTTAGAACACACATGATTTAACAATACTGTGTACTGTCAATAAGAACACAAAAGACTTAACAATACTGTGTACTGTCAATAAGAAGACCCAATATTTAACAATACCGTGTACTGTCAATAAGAAGACAAGATTTAACGATTATGTGTACTATCAATAAGAAAACACAAGATTTAACAATACAGTGTACTGTCAATAAGAAGACCAAAGATTTAACAGTACTGTGTACTGTCAATAAGAAAACACAAGATTTAAAAATATTGTGTACTGTCGATAAGAAGACGCAAGATTTAACAATACTGTGTACTGTCAATAAGAAGACACAAGATTTAACAATACTGTGTACTATCAATAAGAAAACACAAGATTTAACGATTATGTGTACTATTAGTAAGAAAACACATGATTTAACAATACTGTCATCTTATTGATAGTACACAGTATTGTTAAATCTTGTGTCTTCTTATTGACAGTACACACAAGATTTCAAAATACTATTACTATAAATAAGAAGACACAAGATTTAACAATACTGTGTACTGTCAATAAGAAGACACAAGATATAACGATACTGTGTACTATCACTAGCAAGCCACAAGATTTATCGATATTGTGTATTATCACTAAGAACACAAATGATTTAACAATACTGTGTACTGTCAATAAGAAGACACAAGATTTAACAATACTGTGTACTATCAAAAAGAAGACACAAGATTTAACGATTATGTGTACTATTAGTAAGAAAACACATGATTTAACAATACTGTTTACTGTCAATAAGAAGACGCAAGATTTAAAAATACTGTGTACTCGCAATAAGAAGACACAAGATTTAACAATACTGTGTACTGTCAATAAGAAGAAACAATATTTAACGATACTGTGTACTATCACTAACAAGCCACAAGATGTAACGATACTGTGTACAATCAATAAGAAAACACAGGATTTAACAATACTGTGTACTGTCAATAAGAAGATACAAGATTTAACAATACTGTGTATTGTCAAGAAGATGACCCAAGATTTAGCAATACTGTGTACTTTCAATAAGAAGAACCAATATTAAACAATACTGCGTACTGTCAAAAAGAAGAAAAAAGATTTAACGATCCTTTGTACTGTCAGTAAAAAAACACAAGATTTAACGATAATGTATACTTTCACTAACAAGACAGAAGATTTAACGATACTGTATACTATCAGTAAGAACACACATGACTTAACAATACAGTGTACTGTCAATAAGAAGACCCAAGATATAACGGTACTGTGTACTGTCAATAAGAAAACACAAGATTTAAAAATAATGTGTACTGTCGATAAGAAGACGCAAGATTTAACAATACTGTGTACTGTCAATAAGAATACACAAGATTTAATGATTATGTGTACTATTAGTAACAAAACACATGTTTTAACAATACTGTGTACTGTCAATAAGAAGACACAAGATTTAACAATACTGTGTACTATCAATAAGATGACACAAGATTTAACAATACTGTGTACTGTCAATAAGAAGACAAAAGATTTAACGATACTGTGTACTATCACTAGCAAGCCACAAGATTTATCGATATTGTGTATTATCACTAAGAACACAAAATTTACCGATACTGTGTACTATCGCTAACAAGCCACAAGATTTAAAGATACTGTGTACTGTCAATAAGAAGACACAAGATTTAACAATACTGTGTACTATCAATAAGATGACACAAGATTTAACAATACTGTGTACTGTCAATAAGAAGACAAAAGATTTAACGATACTGTGTACTATCACTAGCAAG
>NW_013678075.1:10461-12000 GCF_000517525.1 Limulus polyphemus | reverse complement strand
GGAGATTCACTTACGTTCTTACGGTAACTTCTGTTGTTATAACTGTTGTACTGGAGATTCACTTACGTTCTTACGGTAACTTCTGTTGTTATAACAGTTGTACTGGAGATTCACTTACGTTCTTACGGTAACTTCTGTTGTTATAACTGTTGTACTGGAGATTCACTTACGTTCTTACGGTAACTTCTGTTGTTATAACTGTTGTACTGGAGATTCACTTACGTTCTTACAGTAACTTCTGTTGTTATAACTGTTGTACTGGAGATTCACTTACGTTCTTACGGTAACTTCTGTTGTTATAACTTTTGTTATAATAGATTTATAGATATAGATTTATGGAAATGGTTATTGTTGTTATCATTACTGTTGACTTTTTATCACTGATTGAATGGGGGATTGTTTTATAGTGTTGTATAACTTACAATGTGGTTTTGCTGCTCCCCTGTTTCTTGTTAAGCGTAGAGTTAGATTTTTGTTCAATAGTTTAGGGACTTTAGGCTAAAGTCTTTATCATCACCTGTCAGGTTATTATGGTGTCACAATGTAACTTACACGTGATGATAATACAGCGGTGTAACCGGGTTATTATGGTGTATCAATGTAACTGTTACACCGCTGTATTATCATCACGTGTCAGGTTATTATGGTGTATCAATGTAACAGTTACACCGCTGTATTATCATCACGTGTCGGGTTATTATGGTGTATCAATGTAACTGTTACACCGCTGTATTATCATCACGTGTCGGGTTATTATGGTGTATCAATGTAACTGTTATACCGCTGTATTATCATCACGTGTCGGGTTATTATGGTGTCACAATGTAACTGTTACACCGCTGTATTATCATCACGTGTCGGGTTATTATGGTGTCACAATGTAACAGTTACACCGCTGTATTATCATCACGTGTCGGGTTATTATGGTGTATCAATGTAACTGTTATACCGCTGTATTATCATCACGTGTAGGGTTATTATGGTGTTACAATGTAACTGTTACACCTCTATTACGAATGGAGAACCTAGTATGTATTACGAAAGTTCCTTTTAGTTTTATATGCATTCCTAGAATTGAGAGAAAAATCATTGTCCAGTATTAAGAGATCTAATAGCCTGGTTTTGATATCTATGAGACGAAACAAATAGACTTAGAAAATTTCAACAATGCACAAAAGAGAAGAACTTATAATAAATTACGTACAACAGAAAATTGGCAACAGTTTTAGACAGTTATTCGATTCTTCAATTCACACTCTACATCTTAAATAGACTCAGACTCTAGGTGGCTCAGCGGTAAGTTTGCAGGTTTACCATGCTAAAAGTAGGGTTTCGATACTCGTGATGGGCAGAGCACACATAGCCCATAGTGTAGCTTTGCGCTTGACAACAACGAAATCAAACTAAACCCAACTCAGACTCTTGAAAGAAATTCAGCCATACCTTACTACACTGACATTAATTACAAGAGAATGATATCATAGCAACATAACTATTTATACTACAAATATCTGACAAACCTTTTAAACCTGAAAACCG
>NW_013678075.1:6627-9461 GCF_000517525.1 Limulus polyphemus | reverse complement strand
CAATAAAAATGGGTTTGTAGTAGTATATATATATATATCTATAATATTACAGTTGAGAATTTCAACAACGTACATAGATAATACAATTATCACACCTAGTGGATTCGAGGTTTCATGGTTCGTGTTCCGTTACAGCCAAAAGAGAAGAAAAAAAACATCGCGTTCCAGAGTTTAGGGTAGTGGGTTCACTATAAGACTGACTTTATTTCATTGGTAAGAAGTGATAATCTTCATAAAACCTGGCATCGCTTTTAACAACACACACTTTATTTCGAGTTTATAATTATTGTATGAGGTTTCTAAACTATATTTGTAACGCATTTTTGAAAGCGGTTGTCACTAGAGTAATCAAATAATTCATAAATACTTACGTCAATTGTGACACTGCCAACGACAACTGATCTTTTTTACTTTGTTACGTCACAAAACTGTCCACGACAACTGATCTTGTTTACTTTGTTACGTCACAAAACTGTCAACAACAACTGACTTGTTTACTTTGTTACGTCACAAAACTGTCAACGACAACTGATCTCCTTTACTTTGTTACGTCACAAAATGCCAACGACAACTGATCTTGTTTACTTTGTTACGTCACAAAACTGTCAACGACAACTGATCTTGTTTACTTTGTTACGTCACAAAACTGTCAACGACAACTGATCTTGTTTACTTTGTTACGTCACAAAACTGTCAACGACAACTGACTTTGTTTACTTTGTTACGTCACAAATCTGTCAACGACAACTGATCTTGTTCACTTTGTTACGTCACAAAACTGTCAATAAAAACTGATTTTGTTTACTTTGTTACGTCACAAAATGCAAACGACAACTGATCTTGTTAACTTTGTTACGTCACAAAACTGTAAATGGAAACTGATCTTGTTTTCTTTGTTACATCACAAAACTGTCAATAAAAACTGATTTTGTTTACTTTGTTACGTCACACAACACTCTCGACAAAACATTACCTGCTAGATTCTGTTTTTGTAAGTGTCAGAGAGACACTTAATAGCAAAATTTGGTTCCAACTTTAGCACTCCGCGGTTAATCACGTTATTTAGTTATTTTTCTTTTCATTTATAATATCCAACTCCAAAAAAAAATCCCACGATCCTTCCACCACCACAAATGTCTAATCTAAAAACACCTATCTTTTTCGGCTTCTTTTATATATTCGAGTGTACTCGACATCACGTTAAGCCTATATCCATTATTCTCAATACATTTTGACTGCCCTCCCTGTGGGGTCAGTAGTAAGTTTATGGATTTACAACCCTAAAATCCGGCGTTCTATTCCCCACGGTGGAGAGAGCACAGATAGTCTGTTGTGCAGCTTTGTGCTTAGCTATAAACGAACGAATGAAAGCTCTGCGATAAAGCAACAACAACAACATCTACGCGCAATTGATAAATAAATAAGACGCAATCTGTTTTTAAAAGTCAGTAGAATGATATTTTTCGTGAAAAATAAAGAAGAAATATTTCAAGGTTTTGATATTCGGCTACGAAAATTCTTGACTTTTCTCTTATTTGGATTGAAATTTTTCATTCTATTTTCTGGCGGGTCCCCCCGTGGGACAGCAGTAACTATTCGGATTTACAACGTAAAATCAGGGGTCCGATTCCCCCTCCGTTGATACAGCAGATAGCCTGTGTGGTTTTGCTGTAAGAAAAGACAAGACTTTTCTAGCGGGGGTATTTTTAGACATATAGAGTAACCTTCAAATATGTCCTGAAAAGTTCGTAAATGATTATTTTAAATGAACAGAAAACATACCGACTAATCTGTTGTGGTGATTTCTTTAAAATAATTATCGAGTGAATAACCGTTACAGTGTTTCTACCAAGTTAAATATATTGTCTGTTTTAGAGCAAAGACTCATTGGGCTACTTGCTGTGTCCACCGAGGGTAATCGAACCCCGTATTTTAACGTTGTAGCTCCGTAGGCTCACCACTGTCTCACTGGGGGACAGTTAAATATATACAGGTAGAAACTAACCAGACAAATGTTGTTTCATTTACGTTTTTAAAAATCCTTAGGTTATAAAAGTATTTGTTGGGTAAAGATAAATGAACGGTAGAACTGGGTTAAATCAAACTATGCTTTTGTTAAGAGTATCTAGAAAGGTCGCTTACCAAAAGCCCGGCTCGGATCAAGAATGTTCTAATTTACCTTTACACTTATGATGCACACTGCTCCCAAAATGTTAAGATGCATATATATATATACCCAACACACCATTTAAAAATGTTAAGCCTTACTATGTAATTACTAACGGTACTTAATGTTTAATTCTTTGTTTTGTTTCTTCTTTTCCCCTAATATACTTTGAATTTAGCGGAGATTATTTGAAGAAGGGGAAGGGTGGGGTGGAGGAAGGTTGTCGAAAGTAATAGTAAAGATGAATGTTTTTTTTTTATTAGTCCACGAATAAACAGCTAATTATGGGGACTGTATTTAGGAACATGTATCGTTCCCCAAGGTTTACTGTAACCTACTATTATTAGCGTTTACTTTCCGTCGTTAGTTATAGGTCTAAACACATAACAGCATTACCAATACTTTTTTCTTGACTGCGAAACCGAGTATCGTGTATTTCAAACGAATGAGAAGTTTTTGTTTGTTTTTTGTTTGCCCTGAAGTTTTTCTTGACTGTCGTAAACCGGGTATCGTGTATTTCAAACGAATGAGAAGTTTTTGTTTTGTTTTTTGTTTGCCCTGAAGTTTTTCTTGACTGCGAAACCGGGTATCGTGTATTTCAAACGAATGAGAAGTTTTTGTTTTGTTTTTTGTTTGCCCTGAAGTTTTTCTTGACTGCGAAACCGGG
>NW_013678075.1:0-5959 GCF_000517525.1 Limulus polyphemus | reverse complement strand
AGATAAACAGTTTGAAAAGATGGGCTGGAGACAATGAATTATTTGAATGCCACGCAGTTTCTTCTAACTTTCGGAATATTAGTCAAGTTGGTGCACTAATTGGCTTCTTGCATGACTCTGTCCCGGTTATATTAGACTCCGTCCCTCAGGGGGTCATAATTTACTGTAATGGCTCCCTCAGGGGAAAGAGGGGGGACTGGGATCCTTAGATGTAAAGCTTTTTCTCTTCATTATTTTACTCAATGAATGATATTCTCCTTTTCTTCCTCCCCCCTCCCCATCAAATGTACACGTATCTCTTACTACTTAGGTTGCCGAATGATAGTCGTTATTGTATTACTTTTACAATTATTGCATAGTCTTGTTTTTCGTTATTTTTGGATGCTTTTTAAGTTGAACTCTGAGCTGTATAATTGGTAGTGTGTGTGTTTTTTTAAATCGACTTTTTGGATTTTAGTACGTTTAGGTGGTCGACTTGCAATCTGCGGATCGCGAGTTCGAATCCAGTCGCCGAACATGCTCGCCCTATTAGCCGTGGGGATGTTATAGTGTGACGGTCAATCCCGCTCTTCGTTGATAAATGAGTAGTCCAAGAGTTGGTGGTGGGTGGTGTTCACTAGCTTCCTTCCCTCTAGTCTTTTACTTCAAAGTTAGGAACAACTAGTGCTTGTAACCCTCCAGTACCCTTTGCACGAAGGTCAAAAACAAACAAACGAAACGTTCAGCTGAGAAAGTGACATTAGGAATGAAACTCTGCCGCAACTCAGTACCTGTACTTTATGGTATTGCAAGTGCAGTACCGTTTCGGTGATTTTTTTTGTTTTGTATTTCTTGACAGTTCGGTTAGCGAAAACTGGTATTTCGTACACTGTGAGACCAAGTCCTGGAATACTTCTATTACTTTGTGAAGAACTTCCCTACCAGAACACGTGTTGTTTTTGTTTGTTTTAGAGTAAAACCACATTAGGCTATTTGATGTGTGTGTCGCCTCGAGGAATCGAACCCCGGATTGTAAGCCCGTAAATTTACCGCTGTCCCACATATTGTCAATGTAAGGGTGTTTATTATTGGTAGTTCCAAACGCTCGCTAAGAAGTCCGTAACGTGTATCGACTAACGTCACGTTAGTAGCATTTATAGGAAATATGTACTTATATATATATTTGTATAATTTGTGTCTTAAGTATACAGTACTGAAGAACCAGAAAAGTAGAGCTTCGGGAACGAAATTGGTACTGGTGACTTGTTCTACAACTTTAAATTTGATATTTATTACTCGACAGTTTTATGTTATTTTTGAAGTTGTAAAGCTCCTGATTAAAATATTGTATGTTTTAAAACACATTTATATCCACCAGGGTTATCGCTGCTACTGGCCACGTAATAAGGTTTGGACATTATCAAAATATCATCTGATATAATTAAAGCTTCGTGTTACACAATAATAAGACCTTTTGGTATTATGCTGGTCTAACAGAAGTCAATGTGCTGTGACGTTTTTATGAGTATTAACAAAACACCGTTTATTTTAAGCATGGAAGTAACTAGTGGTGTCTGGTAGTAGACACGAAACATTGTAGTTGTTTGAGTAGTTAAATACCAGGAATCGTTACGGGACCAGCCCTTTAGTTCAGTCGGTAGAGCACCCACTTTGTGAACGATAAACCTTGGGTTCCAAAGATATTGTGAAAAATAAAATAAAACATTATCACAACACTACTGAGGTAAGTATGTTTGGTGAAATATTTAAAGATTCTCTAATGTCCCGTATATAACACATTCTATATGGAAGGTGGTAAAATGTACCTTTCTCATTTCATCTAAAGCAAAATAATGATTTTTCAGTCTTTCGTTCCCATTTTTATTTTAAATTAACTGTCCTGAAAATATACTAATATTCAAATATCGTAACACCATAACATATGTACACTTAACAAAAGATGACAGATAGCCCTAAACAAATGAGTATATATATTTATATATATACTGTAGCTAACGTGTCAGTAGATATAGGGTTCCAGTTGGTGACATATCACGCTCTCGGGAAGAGTACATGCAAGGTTTGGTAACAATCAGTCTTGCAATTTGCCAGTTACAAGCGGACACACACACACACACACAGAAATTTGTCAAATAATTGTTTAGATAATTTTTTTTATGAAATGTCTGTCTAGAGAGAACTCGGTGGTTTCTGTATCATTATACATGGACATACGATTTATACCAAACTCAATGAGCCATATTAAGATATATATCCAGCAAATATAGAGGTACGGAGGCTCAATGAGCAATATCAAGGTAGATGTGCAGCAAATAAAGAGGTACGGAGGCTCAATTAGCCATATCAAGGTAGATGTGCAGCAAATAAAGAGGTACGGAGGCTCAATGAGTCATATCAAGGTAGATGTGCAGCAAATAGAGAGGTACGGAGGCTCAATTAGCCATATCAGAGTAGATGTGCAGCAAATAAAGAGGTACGGAGGCTCAACGAGTCATATCAAAGTAGATGTGCAGCAAATGAAGAGGTACGGAGGCTCAATTAGCCATATCAAGGTAGATGTGCAACAAATAAAGAGGTACAGAGGCTCATCAAGTCATATCAAGGTAGATGTGCAACAAATAAAGAGGTACGGAGGCTCAATTAGCCATATCAATGTAGATGTGCAGCAAATAAAGAAGTACGGAGGCTCAGTGAGCCATATTAAGATAAATATCCAATAAATAAATAAGTATGAGATTCAACGAGATAAACTGACAAGATGGTGAGCTCATGGATAGACGAGTTGATAGACTGAATAATAAACGGGAACACATAAAGGTAACTTGAAGATAAAAGAAACGTGTCAAAGTTTTATTATATATGTGTTTTGTTCATATTTATACTTAGAAAAGCGTCTGAGGCTGTCAGTTGTCTGTTAGGTTGAGAAAACTAAAAAAAACAAACTTATAAACTAATTGCACTTATCAGATTCGTTGAAAAAAGCGTTTTATTTATGAGTGTAAAAGAATAACAAATGCTTCTCTTGTCTCTAAATTTTACCATGACAACCATGTGACAAGTATAGAAACAACCCAGAAAACAGGAACTTCCTTAGCCACGGATAAAGCAAGTATTGCACACTGAATATGGAGTTCGGATAAATTGTACACTAGGTTTTTCTGACGTTTATTCTCATGTTTGTTTTTGTTTGTTTGTAGTTATGCACAAAGCTACACAGTGAACGAAACCCAGTTTATAGAGTTGTGAGTCCGCAGACTTGCCGCTGTGTCACTAGGGGCCTTATTCTCATATGTTTGTATTTTATGCTGCTAGGAGGCTTATTCTCGTGTGTTTGTGTTTTCTGCCACAAGGGGGCTTATTCTCATGTGTTTGTATTTTCTGCCACCAGGTGGGGGGGGGGGGGCTTATTCTCATGTATTTGTAATTTCTTCTGAAACCGGAAATTTGTTTGTGTTTAAGCACATAGCTACATAATGGGTTATCGGTGCTGTGCTCATTGCTGATATAGAACCCTAATTTCTAGCATTAAAAGTCATTAAGCTTAACGCTGAGCTATCGCGGGTCTAAGTTTGGAAGAAATATGAGGTTTCAGTAACGTTTTTATAACTTGCCTTTTTTTTTTTAATTCTAACGCTCGCAACAATAACAAAAATATAATTAATTCTCAGGACGTGACTTAAAGTTTCATTTATTCGAGTCACTTCAAACTCCTGAATCTTCCGTTAATTCAATATTTAACATTCTTGAAGTGACTATCCCCTTTTAAAATGCTTAAATCTTTCTTCATTCTAACATTTTTGGAATTTTGGAAACAGATAAACAGCACAAACCTGAAGTAAATTAAAAACATAAAAAAAAATTGATGAGTGAACGAAAAAACCTCTCTCACTCATTCGTGTGTTTTATGGACTTTCTTCTATAATCAGTTGTAGGAAGGATGATCATATTATAGGCAGGTGAAAATACTGTTTTAGCAATATATCATGACTAGTATGAGTCATGGAACAGTTATCGACCGCTTGAAAAACTACGTCTTGACATAAAATACTGTAATCTTAACTAATTCAGAGACCCAGTTCTACCAGAACTGATAATATTATCGAAATAGTTTTAACTAGAATAGTAGTTCCTTGCCTTACCAACTGTTATCATTAGCGTCTTTTACAGCAAAGGATAAGACAGCTACCACAAAAAAAAAAGAAGAATATTCTGGACTAATTTGATACCGAAGGTGTCCTTCTTAAATCTTTATTTTACATAGCACGAACTTTCTTTTTCTACTACAAAAAAACGTTTAATATGAGCAGCATGTGTACACGATTCAGAAACGCCAAGAAGGCAGGATATCATAAGGGTAATATTGTTCTTTGTTTTTGTTGGAATTGATTCAAATAGCGAGTGCTTATGGCAAGTAAGTTACAACTTAAAGTGCTGGTTGTTTTTTTTGTTTTTTATCTCGCTTCTAAGCTCTCGTTCCAGAAAAAACAAACAACTTTGGATTTCTCTTTCCCATGTTAGGAACAGTAACAAAGTAAAGTAAATCCTGGCTAGATGCTTTAACACGCCATGTACGTTTTATTACAAACTGTGAATAATCGACGAAGGCCGTATTCCTCCAAATATATTTTATATGGCATCACACTAACCCTGAAAATTTAACACAGTGCTTAATAAAATGTGCATTATTTCCAGATATTTAAACGCTTGCGTTAACCAACGAAGGACCCACTCTCACGCCGGGATTTTAAATGATTTCACTAATCGGTCAGGAATTTTTTTGGCTGGAGAAATTTTATATGCATTAATAGCCCATTAAGGGCTCGTTATAAAGCAGACATGCACATTCACGATTCACGAATGGTTGAAGTTGTTACTATCCTATAAAGAAATTAGATTTCTTCATTGCTTTTTCAACGGTTAAATACCCTCCAAGGATTTCGAAAACCTCTGAGATTAAAGCACTTTCGTTATTTTGCAATAATGTAACTTGACAATTAAAAGGTTGATTATCGTTCTGAATTTTTTTAGTTCTTCATTGACAGTAGAGGATTTGATACCTTCGAAACGTTTTAACTGTCTTCAACCGTTGAAAGTCTTAATGTCCTGTAGATAATTTTAACCGTCTTCACCGATCATTGAAAGTTTTTGGCATCTTGTAGATGTTTTTAACTACCTTCACCATTCAACACACCTTGAAGATGTTTATGTAACTTGAATTTTCGATGGCAGTTGTACTACGCTACAAAATTTTACGTATCTTCAGAAGTCACCGGTGGCCTCATTTTCTGTAAAAGTATAAATTGTTTTTGCTGTTTTAATAATGACCTCTATGATGAAATGTTTCAACGAAGTATTAGAAGCTCTCTGACGTAAGATGATCAAGAAGAACGCTTTATTACATCCAACTTCCTCCAACTCATTTTACCTGAATATGTCTGATTTCGAAGAGTTGAGCTTTTAATATTTCGTTTCTGTTTATGTTGAAGGATCTTAGGTTTTCCTGATTTGTCACATCGTCATTGGGGCTTGTTTGAGAAGGTAAACATTTCTTTTTTTTCATGTTTGGTTTGGGAAGGTAAAACTTTCTTTTTTATGTTTGGTTTGAGAAGGTAAACCTTTCTTTTTTATGTTTGGCTTGGGAAGGTAAAACTTTATTTTTTATGTTTGGTTTAGGAAGGTAATACTTTCTTTTTCATGTTTGGTTTGGGAAGGTAAAACTTTCTTTTTTATGATCGTCGTTATGAGAAGGTAAAACTTTCTTTTTTATGTTTGGTTTAGGAAGGTAAAACTTTCTTTTTTATGTTTGGTTTGGGAAGGTAAAACTTTCTTTTTTATGATCGTCGTTATGAGAAGGTAAAACTTTCTTTTTTATGTTTGATTTAGGAAGGTAAAACTTTCTTTTTTATGATCGTCGTTATGAGAAGGTAAAACTTTCTTTTTCATGTTTGGTTTGGGAAGG
>NW_013678074.1:8183-10904 GCF_000517525.1 Limulus polyphemus | reverse complement strand
TGTACTGTGTTGAACGGGGGACTCAAGCTTAGATCACAAGTTAAGGCTGTACTGTGTTGAACGGGGGGACTCAAGCTTAGATCACAAGTTAAGGCTGTACTGTGTTGAACGGGGGACTCAAGCTTAGATCAAAAGTTAAGATTACCCCATGAATTGGACGTGGCTCGAACAGGGTATGTTCATTACAAATGCAGATAATGGACAAAATTTAACATATTGTGAGTAATGCAACAACAATGTAACAAGGGTTATTACCAATAACAGTGCAAACAAAATAATAATTCGAGAGAGGGAGGAAGAGGTCGTCTACGCTTGACCTGACCCTCCCTGGTCCAGATAAGGTTAAATATATCGTTTACAGTTGCATGCCCATCTTCTTCGCAGTTCAATACATGAGATATATATAGATTCTAAAAAAAAAAGTGTAATATTACTCACATAATAAATAATTTCATAATTAATCGCACAAAGAACGAGTTATTAGGTATGATGTGTGACGTTATTTCATGCCTGAGCAAAGGATGTAAGTTTTTATATTTCTTGTAATCTGAGGGTCGCGGGTTCGAATCCCCGTCACACCGAACATGCTCGCCCTTTCAGCCGTGGGGGCGTTATAATGTGACTATTCGTTGGTAAAGGAGTAGCCCAGGAGTTGGCGGTGGGTGGTGATGACTAGCTGCCTTACACTACTAAATTAGGGACGGCTAGTGCAGATAGACCTCGTGTAGCTTTGCGCGAAATTAAAACAAACAAAACAAGAAATAACTTTTAAATTATAAAATTATTCTAGCTTCTAAGATACTTTCCTTTTTTGATGTGAGCCCCCCAGTGGCACAGTTAAAACGCTAGAAACCGGGTTTCGATACCCGTGGTGGGCAGAGCACAGATAGCCCATTGTGTAGATTTGTGCTTAACTACAAACAAACCTTCTCTGATGTAAAAATACTTTATATAAAAAAAGGCACACATTAAACTGAAGCATAATACCAAGATATTTACAGACTCGGGTTTTGATTTACTGTTTACTCTGAGAACATAACTTGAGGTGAGCCACGCGCGTCTCTGTATTTCAATTAATTTGTAATTCCTAATTATCCGATTTCAATGTGATATAATTGACAATTAAATTATTGTGTGTGTTGACTTAAAAGACAATCTTAGTAGATGAATGAGAAAAACATCCTCACTTCGTGAGACTCTCACACGCGTACATGCCAGTATAAAATCAATAAACATTCGTTTCCAGAAAAAGCGCCTAAAGGAAACAGCCGGGACAAACCTCTAGACGCCATGAATAAATGAACGTGAAAGAGAAGTTCAAGAACATCGCAAGACAATTCCACTGTGTCCTTTAGGCAGGTGTTAACCGACATCGCTAACATATGTCTAGGCCTGAAGGCCTGAAAGAAATCACTGTATCAATGGATAGAGTTCTTTTGAAAGGTGGTGTTTATTTTTGTTTTTTTAAGCATTAACTGCCATCTGGAGATATAATGTGGCTAAGGGGAAGTCTATATATGTTTTGCCTCCAAACTACCTCGGATAGTTTGAATAGTTATAAATCCGTTGTTGTTGAGTGGCAGAGTCAGTTGTATTAGTAACTGAGATCTCCATTAATGATCGTATATATTTTACGAACTTTTATACGTAAATACAACTATAAACCAACAATAGTTGATAAGTGACAGAGAAATAAAAACTGTACATTACTTTTAGATATTGTTGCTCACGGTTTGAAATGTTACTTGAAACACGAGAGAACAAAACAAACAAGAATGTCTTTTTTTAGCTTCGTTTACGAAGACTTTATATCTTTTTAAAAATGGAAAAACTGAGAGAGAACGTGACTGAAGTCTATGAAACTCTCTATAGTGAAGATACAATTGCCTTTATAAGTTACATGTCCATCTTCAATGTCATAGTCCTCGGTTTTCATCTGAATGGTTTACTTGGATAAAGCATGCGTTTTCTCGAAAAGCAGGATCTCGGATTCGAGTCCTGTACACTCTTTTGTTAAAATATCTAGCTTCATAGAATGGAGTGTCGCGCATATAATTTCTGATTGATGACAATAATAATATAAAAACAAAAGAACTAAGAACGAAATTAAAAAGAGACTTCTCCTGGCCAATAAGCATTTCAAGGGACATAGAAATCTTGATATTTAAATTGTTTATTTGTAAACGAAAAGAGAGCGCCTGAGAACTGTAGCCAGACATAGGAAATCTAGGAACTGTGCGTAGCGTTGTTTATTTGTAGCCAGACATAGGACATCTAGGAACTGTACGTAGCGTTGTTTATTTGTAGCCAGACATAAGACATCTAGCAACTGTACGTAGCGTTGTTTATTTGTAGGCAGACACAGGACATCTAGGAACTGTGCGTAGCGTTGTTTATTTGTAGCCAGACATAGGACATCTAGGAACTGTACGTAGCGTTGTTTATTTGTAGCCAGACATAGGACATCTAGGAACTGTACGTAGCGTTGTGTATTTGTAGCCAGACATAGGACATCTAGGAACTGTACGTAGCGTTGTTTATTTGTAGCCAGACATAGGACATCTAGGAACTGTACGTAGCGTTGTGTATTTGTAGCCAGACATAGGACATCTAGGAACTGTACGTAGCGTTGTTTATTTCCAGCCAGACGTAGGACATCTAGGAACTGTACGTAGCGTTGTGTATTTGTAGCCAGACATAGGACATCTAGGAACTGTACGT
>NW_013678074.1:0-7614 GCF_000517525.1 Limulus polyphemus | reverse complement strand
TAGGACAGCTATGTGTAGATAGTACTTCTAGTTAACCATCTCCCCTTTAGCTTATCAGTTTAGTTTTAGGACAGCTATGTGTAGATAGTACTTCTAGTTAACCATCTCCCCTTTAGTTTATCAGTTTAGTTTTAGGACAGCTATGTGTAGATAGTACTTCTAGTTAACCATCTCCCCTTTAGTTTATCAGTTTAGTGTTAGGACAGCTATGTGTAGATAGTACTTCTAGTTAACCATCTTTCTTTAGTTTACCAGTTTAGTGTTAGGAAAGCTATGTGTAGATAGTACTTCTAGTTAACCATCTCCCCTTTAGTTTATCAGTTTAGTGTTAGGATAGCTATGTATAGATAGTACTTCTAGTTAACCATCTCCCCTTTAGTTTATCAGTTTAGTGTAGATAGTACTTCTACTTAACCATCTCCCCTTTAGTTTATCAGTTTAGTGTTAGGACAGCTATGTGTAGATAGCCCTTCTATAGAATTACTCGCATATTTGAAACAAACTAACACACAAAAGAAACATACATTGTTACACACTGTTGTAGAAACAAACGTGATTTTCTGTTACACACTGTTGTAGAAACAAACTTTATATTATGTTACACACAGTTGTAAAAACAAACGTGATTTTCTGTTACACACTGTTGTAGAAACAAACTTTATATTATGTTACACACAGTTGTAGAAACAAACTTTATATTACGTTACACACATTTGTAGAAACAAACTTGATTATGTTACACACAGAGTTAGAAACAAACTTGATTATGTTACACACAGTTGTAGAAACAAACTTTATATTACGTTACACACATTTGTAGAAACAAACTTGATTATGTTACACACAGTTGTAGAAACAAACTTGATTATGTTACACACAGTTGTAGAAACAAACTTGATTATGTTACACACTGTTGTAGAAACAAACTTGATATTATGTTACATACTGTTGTATAAGCAAACTTAATATTATGTTACACACTGTTGTAAAAACAAACTTGATATTATGTAAGACACTGTTGTAGAAACAAACTTGATATTATGTTACACACTGTTGTAGAAACAAACTTTATATTATGTTACACACTGTTCTATAAACAACCTTGATATTATGTTACACAATGTTCTATAAACAAACTTGATATTATGTTACATACTGTTCTATAAACAAACTTGATATCATGTTACACACTGTTCTATAAACACACTTGATATCATGTTACACACTGTTCTATAAACAAACTTGATATTCTGTTACACACTGTTCTATAAACAAACTTGATATTATGTTACACACTGTTCTATAAACAAACTTGATATTATCTTGCACACTCTTCTATAAACAAACTTGATATCATGTTACACACTGTTCTATAAACAAACTTGATATTCTGTTACACTCTGTTCTATAAACAAACTTGATATTCTGTTACACACTGTTCTATAAACAAACTTGATATTATGTTGCACACTGTTGTAGAAATAAACTTGATATTCTGTTACACACTGTTCTATAAACAAACTTGATATTCTGTTACACACTGTTCTATAAACAAACTTGATATTATGTTGCACACTATTGTAGAAATAAACATACTTTTTTCTATAAATCTTATCGATCCTTTCTAAACAGTTTTGTTGATGTTCTTGTTTTTAGCGGGAAGATACAAAATGATATCTTTGGTCTTTTTACCACGGGTATCGAACTCTGTATTTTAGAGTTTTAAGTCTGTTATAAATCTATAACTACAATAAATTTAACTTTATCACTATTATACACTTCTTTATCGTTGGATTTTGCGGTATTTTAGTTCCTGATAGAATGTTCATACACTCAATAATCGTTTAACAGCTCATGTGTTATTTTACCATAGTAAACAGACTGCCATAATGGCAGCGGAACACGAGGGTAATTATCTTTTTTTCATGTCAGTCATTTTTGTCGACTTTATCAATAACTTCTAGGATTCTAAGATTATTGGTTGTTGGGATAATAGAATATTTTATGAGGTATTGTAGAGATGACGTTTAATTTCCGGTATGTTCCCTCTTAATGAGTTGGAGTGAACGTGCATGCCAGGATTAAAGATAATTTTCTGTTCAACGTATCTGTATTCTAGGTGTTTGTTATTATTTCTTTTTAATTTCATATGGACAGAGTGATACTATGTTTGTTTTTTGTTTACAATTTTTGGAACAAAGAGTGTCTACGATATAACCGTCCCTCATTTCGAGTTTATAGACTAGAGTGAAGGCAAGTATTTAACAGCATCCACCGCCAACTTTTAAAATGTTCCTGTCTGATCGAATAGTGAGATTTATCCGTCATTCTTATAGTGCTTCAAGATTGGCTCACGTTTCTTTTACAGTAGCAGATTCATAGTGCGGACACGCTGACCACTAAGTAATGTTTAAATTGCGTATGAAACAGTACGGTACACAGGGCAAAGTGGTCTGCCCAAAATAAGAAAAGTTTACAACCACTTTACAACCCTTAGCAAGCATCTGATTAACTAAAGAGTTCTGTCGGTTACTGCAATGAAATAGACCTTTTGTAACGACTCAACTCCTAACCATGTCGTCGTTGACAAAACTAGTACAGCCTACCAACGAACCTGGAGCGGGGAGAGGGGGAGGGAGTGACAGAAAGAATACATCCTACTAACGAACCGGGGGGAAAAAGGACACAAAGAATACATCCTACCAACAAACCAGGGAAAAATGACACAAAGAATACATCCTATTAACGAACAGGGATGAAAATGACAGAAAGAATACATCCTATTAACGAACAGGGATGAAAATGACACAAAGAATGCATCCTATTAACGAACAGGGGTGACAATGAGAGAAACGAATACATCCTATTAACGATCCTGGAGGAAAACAAAACAGAAATAGTACATCCTACCAAAGGAAAAAGAATTAATTCAGGTGTGCTTCTCTCTGCAAATCCTCTACATGCAATATCAGTTTGTAAAATTATTTGTATCAGTTCAGATTGTAAGGTTTTTGTAAAGAATACTACAGAAGAATTCTTGGTTTCAGTTCAGAGTGTAAGGTTTTTGTAAAGAATAATAAAGATGAATTCTTTGTTTCAGTTCAGAGTGTAAGGTTTTTGTAAAGAATACTACAGAAGATTTTGTTTTTAATTATACACAAAGCTACACAAGGGCTATCTGTGTCTGCCCACCACGAGTATCGGAACCCAGTTTCTAGCGTTGTAAGTCTGCAGACATACCGCTGTGCCACTGGGGGGGCTCTACAGAAGAATTATTTGTTTCAGTTCAGAGTGCAAGGTTTTATAAAGAATACTACAGATGAATTCTTGGTTTCAGTTCAGAGTGCATGGTTTTATAAAGAATACTACAGATGAATTCTTGGTTTCAGTTCAGAGTGCAAGGTTTTATAAAAAATACTTCAGATGAATTCTTGGTTTCATTGATCAGATAGAAGAACATATTTATATGCACGAGTAGAGTAAAACAAAATACAACCTTAAATAATGAAATAGGTTTTTTATTTTAATAATAGTGTTTTATTCTCGTTATGTCACTGCCAATTATACATGTGCAATTGTTTTTTACAAGGAACATGGCAAGACGATAGTCAGATTACAAATATATTTGATATATAGTTGTCTGTTTCTCCGTTTCAACTTTTAATTTAACGTGAAGTTTAATTTTGTAACATTTTGCCTACTTAGACTAATCATTAATTAGCCGCTACTTTTAATTTGTAAAGCTAAAAAAAATGAAAAAGAAATTTTTAACTACATAATTAGTCTTAGGTGATCTTGTAGGCTTAATAACTATGATAACAAAAGCTGTTCAAGCACTAAAACGTAACAGTAACATAATTATAAAAAATTATCATTTTTTTGTGTTTCTAATACTAAGTATCCAGCTTTTTATTCTCTTTCATTAATAATTCTATTGTTTAAGTTCATAACACCATACTACATCGTAGTTCTTACTCTAAAGGAACACTTCATAACACCATACTACATCGTAGTTCCTACTCTGAAGGAACACTTCATAACACCATACTACATCGTAGTTCTTACTCTAAAGGAACACTTCACAACACCATACTACATCGTAGTTCTTACTCTAAAGGAACACTTCATAACACCATACTACATCGTAGTTCTTACTCTGAAGGAACACTTCATAACACCATACTACATCGTAGTTCCTACTCTGAAGGAACACTTCACAACACCATACTACATCGTAGTTCTTACTCTGAAGGAACACTTCACAACACCATACTACATCGTAGTTCTTACTCTAAAGGAACACTTCACAACACCATACTACATCGTAGTTCTTACTCTAAAGGAACACTTCATAAAACCATACTACATCGTAGTTCTTACTCTAAAGGAACACTTCATAACACCATACTACATCGTAGTTCCTACTCTGAAGGAACACTTCATAACACCATACTACATCGTAGTTCTTACTCTAAAGGAACACTTCATAACACCATACTACATCGTAGTTCTTACTCTAAAGGAACATTCATAACACCATACTACATCGTAGTTCTTACTCTGAAGGAACACTTCATAACACCATACTACATCGTAGTTCCTACTCTGAAGGAACACTTCATAACACCATACTACATCGTAGTTCTTACTCTAAAGGAACACTTCATAACACCATACTACATCGTAGTTCTTACTCTAAAGGAACACTTCATAACACTATACTACATCGTAGTTCTTACTCTAAAGGAACACTTCATAACACCATACTACATCGTAGTTCTTACTCTAAAGGAACACTTCATAACACTATACTACATCGTAGTTCTTACTCTAAAGGAACACTTCATAACACCATGTTATGTTATGGCACGGTAGTATTAAGGAACACTTCACAACACTGTAATAGTATATACTGCTAATGAAAACTCCATAACGTGAGTTTTTGTGTTGTAAGTCGGAAGGATTAAAATCTGTACTGTGTCCATTCTTGGTGACGGGGGTGAAAATGTTGAATAATGTTACGGACAGTTGGTATTTCTGAACGGTTCTGGCTCTCCAATAGAAACGGTATGATGAAAAGTTTTTGTATAATTTACTCGTTCGTCAGTTGGTATTTCTGAACGGTTCTGGCTCTCCAATAGAAACGGTATGATAAAAAGTTTTTGTATAATTTACTCGTTCGTCAGTTGGTATTTCTGAACGGTTCTGGCTCTCCAGTAGAAACGCTATGATAAAAAGTTTTTGTATAATTTACTCTTTCGTCACATGCTGAATCTCTGGCGGAAATTCGACTCTTGTGGAGTTATTGATCTAACTCCTAAAGAAGAAAAAAGTATTATAATATATCGCGTCCTGTTTGTCATCTGCTTCTTGACCTTTAAAGAAATTAGATCAATAGCTCTACTGAAATAACTGCAATGTTGTGGAATTGTTACAATAAAATCCAATAATAGAAATGTTCATTCTTAACTTATAATTCACAAAATTAACACTACGTAATGATATTTCACAATCGACTTGTGTTGGAACATTACAGTGACGTAGTTATTATCAAACAGAAAAAATGACCTCACAATTCACAGATCCTGGACTAGACAAAATATCCACATCAGAGTAATAAAACCAGAAAATATTTACTCCGTAATTAAATACTGACCCCTATTTATAGCAAGTATAAAAATAATAACATATAACATAACTATAAAACTATATGACAACATTTGAAAAATGAATGAAACTTATATTATAGAGAATACGTCAAGCAGATAAAAACATCTTAATTATGGAACAGGTGAACCAAACTTCAATCACAATATAATGATCAATTTAAATTTTGATTCTGGTTTAGCAAGTTTCTGGTTGATTAATCCAAACCTGCTGTTTTATAAACTTACGTATTTTTTACAAGGCTTATAATAATATCTTTGTAAAACAGTTTTGCTCAACTAACTGATGATATAACCAGCATATCGATCCCCTCCTGTGTCTATCGCATTCGAGACGATGGGTATTGAACGAAAGACCACATCGGCACCGGTTATGGCAGATGTATCGTGGTTGACATATTATTACATCCTTCTTTACTTCCACACTTAAGTTCTTATAGTTTCTATAATTTGTATTTTTAGTTAGGTTTCTTCAGAAAATTTGGCAATTCCTTCAAACAATGATATTAATTCCATAAAATACAAATGATTTAAGATAATTTTGTTTGAAAAGTATAAATGATTAGTAAATCAGTTACACTAATTTACGGTAGCATGACTTGTAGTGTATGATATAGTAAGGTACAGTAGCATGACTTGTAGTGTATGATGTTTTAATTTACAGTAGCATGACTTGTAGTGTATGATGTAGTAATTTACAGTAGCATGACTTGTAGTGTACGATATAGTAAGTTACAGTAGCATGACTTGTAGTGTATGATGTTTTAATTTACAGTAGCATGACTTGTAGTTACTACATCATACATTACAAGTCATGCTACTGTAATGTATGATGTAGTAAATTACAGTAGCATGACTTGTAATGCATGATGTAGTAAGTTACAGTAGCATGACTTGTAATGTATGATGCAGTAACTTACAGTAGCATGACTTGCAGTGTATGATGTAGAAAATTTACAGTAGCATGGCTGGTAGTGTACGATATAGCAAGTTACAGTAACATGACTTGTGGTGTATGATATAGTAAGTTACAGTAACATGACTTGTAGTGTATGATATAGTAAATTACAGTAACATGACTTGTGGTGTATGATACAGTAAGTTACAGTAACATGACTCTTGGTGTATATAATATGTATTAAATATAATAATATATAATATTATGTTAATAATAATTAATAATTAATTAATAATTAATATTATACATATGTAATATGTATTAAACTTCTGAAAGCTTAACTAGAAAATTTAAACGGAAAGAAAACTGAAACTTATGTGAAATATCGATTTTGAATTTTCTTTAGGCATTTATAATATTGTGGAAAATTTAAACAAACTTATTGGACATTACCCTTCAGTAATTTCACACCAAGTTTTGTAAAGTTCTAGGAATATGAGAGAAAAAACACACACAGTAAACGGAAACAAACTGTCAGAAGTCAATACTGAAGTATCTAGTTTCTCTAATATCAAGATATCTTACAGTTTGTTTACTGTGTGTGTTTTATTACTTTGTTCTCTAACTGCTGCTTTCAATATTGTGTTATTTTATTATTCTAGAGATTCCACGTGTAGTCTTTATTTAATGTTGTGTAATTTTATGATTCTAAAGATTCCACGTGTAGGTTTTATTTAATGTTGTGTTATTTCATGATTCTAGAGATTCCACGTGTAGTCTTTATTTAATGTTGTGTTATTTCATGATTCTAGAGATTCCACGTGTAGTCTTTATTTAATGTTGTGTTATTTTATGATTCCAGAGATTCCACGTGTAGTTTTTATTTAATGTTGTGTTATTTTATGATTCTAGAGATTCCACGTGTAGTTTTTATTTAATGTTGTGTTATTTTATGATTCTAGAGATTCCACGTGTAGTTTTATTTAATGTTGTGTTATTTTATGATTCTAGAGATTCCACGTGTAGTTTTTATTTAATGTTGTGTTATTT
>NW_013678073.1:10362-11873 GCF_000517525.1 Limulus polyphemus | reverse complement strand
TCTATAAGAAGAGTATAGTCCACTTGTTATCATCACAGGCTCTTCAGGTTAAAGAACTCTTGGCGAATTATGCAGACGTCTTTTCAAAAGGAGATCATGACCTCGGCTGTACAGACCTTGTAGAGCACAGAATAAACCCAGGCAATCACTGTCCAATAAAGATCCCTCCGAGGAGAATAGTTCTGGCAAACTGACAAGAGATGGAGAAGGTCATGGATGGCCTAAATAAGGAAGGGATAGTCGAGAAATCAGATAGTCCCTGGTCAGCTCCCGTCATATTAGTCCAGAAGAAGGATGGGACCCAACATTGCTGTGTGGAATTCAGGGCTCTTAACAGTATAACGGAAAAAACTCGTACCCACTGCCAAGAATTGATGATACTCTTGATGCCGTAAGTGGAGCCAGGTGGTTTTCAAGTCTGGACTTAAAGTCGGGTTTCCATCAAATGAAAATGGGTGAAGCAGATAAACCTAGGACTACATTTAGTTATGGCCAACGTCTCTGGCAATACCGTGTGATGCCATTCGGGCTTAGCAATGATCCAGCAACATTTGAGAGGCTGATGGAAAAAGTACTGAAAAGCCTACAATGGAGGATAGCCCTAGTGTACTCGGATGATGTCATTGTGTTTGCAACAACGTTTGATGATGAAATGTCCCTGCTAAAGGAAGTATTCAAGCATTTGAAAGCAGCAAACCTCAAACTCCACCCCAAGAAATGCCACTTGTTCCACAAAGAGATGCTTTACTTGGGTCACATTGTAAGTGAGCATGGTGTGCGAACTGATCCTGACAAAGTGAAAGCAGTATGTGATTTGCCAACACCAGACAATGTGGGAGAGTTAAGAAGTTTCTTGGGAGTTTGTACCTATTACTGGAAGTTTGTGAAGGACTTTGCAACTATAGCTGCTCCACTACATGCTTTAACCAAAAAGTTCCAGAAGTTTGGATCATGCTGGCAAGAAACTGTCCCTTTCAAGACATTGAAAGAAAAATTGGCCTCAGCTCCACTTCTAAAGCTTCCAAATCCCTCACTGCCATACATACTGTATTGTGATGCTAGTAATGTTGGAATTGAATGGGTGTTGTCTCAGAAAGTGGGCAAAAACGAACATGTGGTGGCCTACTTCAGTAGGGTCCTGAGTAGACCAGAGAGGAACTACTGTGTAATACGGAGGAAACTCCTTGCTATAGTAAAGAGTCTCACATATTTCCATCCTTACCTTTATGGTGCTAGGGTTACCATCAGGACAGACCATGCTGCATTACGCTGGTTAAGATAATTAAAGAACCCAGAGGGGCAACTGGCACGTTGAATCAGAAAGATAGACCAGTATAATTATGATATTGAATACAGAGAAGGAAAATCTCATGGAAATGCCGACGGACTGAGCCAAAGACCCTGCAAAAATTACTGCAGACATTGCTGCAAAAGAGAGGTTGAACTAACCAGGTGCCATCAAGCTGAAGTCAAAGTGACTGAAGAAGTTGATGATGGTGAAGTGGAACCAA
>NW_013678073.1:8411-10247 GCF_000517525.1 Limulus polyphemus | reverse complement strand
CTGCATTACGCTGGTTAAGATAATTAAAGAACCCAGAGGGACAACTAGCACGTTGGATTGGAAAAATAGACTAGTATAATATTGAATATAGAGAAGGAAAATCCCATGGTAATGCTGATGGACTGAGCCGAAGACCCTCTAAAAAGGACTGCAGACATTGCTGCAAAAGAGAGGTTGAACTAACCAGGTGCCATCAAGCTGAAGTCAAAGTGACTGAAGCAGTTGATGATGGTGAAGTGGAACCAGGTATAGATATTAAAGCAGAGCAGCAGAAAGACCAAGATTTGAAGCCAATAATTGATTTTCTACAAACAAGTGTTTTGTGCCCTGCTTGGGAGAAGGTGTCTAACTTAAGCCCTGTGACAAAGAACTATTGGGCACAGTGGGACTAGTTGAAGCTTGAAGATGGTATTCTTCTCCAGAGATGGGAAACTGCAGATAGGAAAATGACGACCTGGCAAATAGTTATACCGAGAAAGTTACGGGAAGTTGTGCTGCGTCAACCCCATGATAGTTTAACAGGAGGACATCTTGGAGTTAAGAAGACACTGAGTCACCTACGGCAGAGATTTTACTGGATAGGTATGAGGCAGGATGTGGAAGAATGGTGCAGGACCTGCAGTACATGTGCTAAAAGGGGACCCAAGCATAAGGAATGTGCTCCAATGAAGTTATATCAAGTTGGAGCCCCAATCGAAAGAGTAGCCATTGACATTGCTGGTCCTCTGGCCCAAACTCGTCCTGGAAACAAGTACATTTGTGTGATGATGGATTATTTCACTAAGTGGCCTGCAATATGCAATACCAAATCAGGAAGCTACAACTGTAGCTTCGGCTATTAGTGATTTCTTCTTCAGACTTGGTATGCCATATGATCTGCATTCAGATCAAGGCCATAACTTTGAATCAGCTGTGTTCCATGAATGCTGCAAGTTGTTTGGCATACGAAAGACCAGGACAATGCAACTTCACCCACAGTCTGATGGGATGGTAGAAAAGTACAATTGGACACTTGGACAGGAATTAGCAAAGTTTTGTATTAGCTGCCAAGATGATTGGGATGTCTTACTCCCTCCACTGGTGATGGCCTATAGAACAGCAGAGCATGAAGCCACTGGATACACTCTAGCAAATCTGATGTTTGGTCGGGAACATCGGTTACCAGTGGATCTGATAACAGGAAACTCACCTTACGAAGAATTGCCTGAAAATGTGTCAGAGTTCGTGAAAGTGTTATCTGAAACGATGGATGATATTCATCATCAAGTGCGTTCAAACTTGAAAACGTCTGCTGATTCCATGAAGCTATGTTATGATAAGAGGTCTACTGAATTCAGCTTTGTACCAGGAGACAAGGTGTGGTTCTATAATCCCAGGAAGATCAAAGAGAAGTCTCCTAAGCTGTCTTCTCCATGGGAAGGCCCATATGACGTAGTGAATCGTCTCTCAGATGTGACTTTCCGAATAAAATGTGGTCGGCAAGGTAAGCCAAAGGTGGTGCATGCCAACAGGCTTTGGCGTTTTCATGGTCCAGGACATTTCAGTTGGAACGAAGTGAACAATGGAACAAATGACGCTGCTGAAGACGTGTCATCTGAAAAAGCCACTGTCGAAGAAAAACTCTACTCGGTTTTGAGAAGGGAAACAGTGAAGCCCTTAATGAAGTTACTACAACGGATGTGACTGTTACCGATAATGGGACATTTCCTGATGGAGCAGATGAACCCCACGTGAGGCAGAAGTTAATGAGACTGAGACCAGTACGGAAGAAAAAATGTCCTGTAAAATTAAGATACTTTGTTGTATTTTAATTTTGTGTTTGTAAATTCTGTACTT
>NW_013678073.1:2173-7436 GCF_000517525.1 Limulus polyphemus | reverse complement strand
CGTGCAGAAATATCGATGTAAAGTTAGACTTGCTTCGAATTGGCTTCAGCCACCTGATTTTCTGGACTTTTGGACTTTAGGTTTGTTGTCTTGTGACTGGAAAAGTTGCAGATAACGATCAGTAACAAACTGTTGCACACTTTTAATTCTATCTTTCTGAGTTTATTCTACTTCAGTTTCGGTTTGGGTCACCCGAATATGACAGAAAGATTACCTGACATGTGTGATGATGTATTGTGGATCAAAATACCGGTACCAGAGCCCTAACCGCAGTGAATAAAATAAAAGCTAGAAACGGTTCAAATTACAATACAAAATTTGAATGATAACTCGGTAGATTAACGAATTTAGACAACAGTTGCATCGGGCTCATGTAAAAGACTGTTTGTATTTCCTGTTGTTTACAAGTTAGCTCACATGCAGTAACTTATTTATTTACTTCTCACAGATCACACATTTACTTTCTTCTCTACCTACGTCTCATCTTTACTTCTTGCTCGCCCTTTCAGCCGTGGGGGCGTTATAATGTGACGGTCAATCCCACTATTCGTTGGTAAAAAAGTAGCCCAAGAGTTGACGATGGGTGGTGATGACTAGCTGCCTTCCCTCTAGTCTTACACTACTAAATTAGGGACGGCTAGTGCAGATAGGCCTCGTGTAGCTTTGCGCGAAATTCAAAAACAAACTTCTTCCTCTGCGTCGTTGGTGAGTAATATGTAGTGTAGCTTTTTATAACGTTTTTCTAACCAAGATGTACAGTCAAGGGTAAATGCTATTGGCAGTCCTCATTAGCCCTTTATCAGTAAAAATAAATAATATTCTTAAAATGTTTTATTGAAAGACAATTTAGGAAAAATACGGATTTTTTTTCTCCGATTTATAAGGAGTATTGATATATCGTTTTAAATTATTTTAATTTTTTTACTATAGCTTTATAAGATCACACATTCGGAGATCAAAATCTCGACGCTAGTAAAAGTAAAAATAAAATATGAGAAAACAAAATGCTTGTAAATGAGAATTGGCACTTTGCCAGCGGTTGCGATTCCGCTTGGCTCTTTGCCAAGATGTCGAATATTGTGATGTAAGTTAGGTGATATTGAACAGGCGATTGATCAATACTATGATATCTCAACTTGCAATAGACGTCCGCTACCTTTTTATTGATTTGTAATTAAACAGTTTCTAAGTAAAATACATTGAACGACGTTGAGGAGCCGTTATATTTTATGTTGCACTAAGGTTACGTGAAACTAAATAACAAACTCAATAGAAGTGTATCCAAATCCTCGTAATAGGACAAAATAATTCATGATACCATTCACTTTCTGTTTTCATTCCTAATCTTTGAACGTAAATTATTTTTTTATGAAGTTACCCGAAGTTTCGCTAGTTGTAAACGTCATATTAGTATCTTGTTTTGTAAAATTAATACGGAGCACAAAATATTTTACCAAAAATTAATTTAATGTAGAAATATATTTTCTATTTGAAAAAAATATATATTAAGAGCATTTTGCATGTGATTTGGCACAAAAACCTAATTTGTATTAAGCCTAACTCTATGATTTGCTTTTAAATTTTCTCAGAGATATTAAGTCTATTTATAATGTATTGCGTGAATCTCTTGACTTTTACATGCATTATTTCTTTACTGAATCTGTTGACTTTTACATGCATTATTTCTTTACTGAATCTGTTGACTTTTACATGCATTATTTATTTAACTTCAATATTAATTTCATATATTCCATTTCATTGGTAAGTTCCCCCTAGTGGCACAGCGGTATGTCTGCGGACTTTCACCACCAGAAACCGGGTTTCGATACCGGTGGTGGGCAGAGCACAGATAGCCCATTGTGAAGCTTTGCGCTTAATTACAAACAAATTGGTAAGTTTACAAGTAAAACCCCTCATTTCAAGTTCTAAGTTTATTTCAAGTCTTATATGTGAAATCCTTCAACAACACTAACTTTGATTTAAATGGTTTTATACTTGAAACTCCTAAGTAGTAAATTATACTTCCATTATTTTCTGCACCGCAGTCCACCAAACATTATTTTACACATTTCAATCATCTAATTATTATATTGTATTAACAGTGTTTATATGTAAATTGCTCCTTGTGGCACAGCGGTAAGCTTCTGGTTTATACTGTTAAAATTCAGGTTTCGATCTCCGCAGTGGTCATAGTACAGATATCCTATTGTGGAGTTTTATGCTTAACAATAAACAAACGAGCACTTGAAGTCCCGTTAACAATTAAATTATGTTTGCACTGTTTATTCAACCACCGAGTGTTGCAAACACAATGAATTTATGTGCAATAATTGTTGTTGTATCAAATGTCTTCTGTGTTTGTGTTAACCGTCCTAATGAGCTCTGGATTGAGCGAAACGCGTCGTCGGCGATGAACATCGCGAAAATAATGTGGTTGAAATACTATTATTGTACATTCTCTTAATTCTTGAAATCTCTGAAGGAATAAACAAAGAATGCAGTGTTAAAAATATAAGCCTAATACTGATGTCTTATGACAAATATTGTGAAGTTGTATATAACTGCAGTAAATGACTGACACGCAGAAAAATGTATCCAAATAAATTTATACCATTTGCAACAATTATACAATATTTTCTACAAATTAGATACAAAATAACAAAAAATAGACATATTATAAATATTGTATTTTTTTGTTGTAACAGCTTATATTACTTGTCAGGTTCTTTTGGATTATTCAGTAAAAAGCGTACAAGGTCCAGTCCACTTAATAATAATAAATACGTTTTATTTTTTCAATTAGTTAAAGTAAAATTTCTTCGGTTAACTTACGTTTATAGATAGGCATAAATTCACAACAATTTCACTTATTCGCTGATGTTATCGTACTTACAGTACTCAATAGTTACTGATCTGGGCTAACTGGCTGATTGTAACAAACAAACTGATTAACAAATCATCTGCTGTAGCAGACTGACGTATCAACTATCATCTACTCTAACCTAAACAAATTTCTTACTTCTCATATACTATTATAAACTTTCAACTATCACGCTACAGTAAAATACTCTCTAACCAAACAACACTAACAATGTTTAAATTGAAAAAAAAAACAAATATAGCCTACAACACTGCTCCATCCCTGTATGGTGAAGTCCTTTCAACATTCTAATTATTCAAAGAGTTCTTGGATTTACCTTTAGTGGAGTTAACCATTTGACCGCTGGTGTGAGGATATCAGTTTCTGTAAAAATAACTAGTACTGCTTTGTTCTAAACAATGTTATATCGTTACAACTTGCCAGAAGATATCAGTTTCTGTAAAAATAACTAGTACTGCTTTGTTCTAAACAATGTTATATCGTTACAAGTTGCCAGAAGATATCAGTTTCTGTAAAAATAACTAGTACTTCTTTGTTCTAAACAATATTATATCGTTACAACTTGCCAGAAGACATCGCTTTCTGTAAAAATATCTAGAACCGCTCTGTTCTAAACAGTATTATTTTACCGTGACAACTAGCTAGAAGATACTTGTTTCAGAAGACCAGAAAAGCCAAAAGCTGGAATCGTCAAGAGGCGAAACGCCGTTCTGGAGCGGTTCGTCACAATTTAATACGTGACGAGAAGTCGACCAAATGATTGATAAACAGTTCATCTTTTGTTGAGAACGGTAAATGAATAGATGGTTAAGCTCTGTTCTAAACAATATTATATAATTACAAGTTGCCAGGACACAAAACATGCGTTTCAAGAAGAACCTGTGACCAAATTTTCAACAACGAGCACTATGAAAGGTTAAGTGCTGAGTTCCACCCACAGGCACTTCAAAAACTCTTACATATACTTAAATTAGGCTTTAAAAACGATAATTAGAATAACAAAAGACAGACTAAAAAAAACTGGATCTTTGTTGTTAAAACAGGAAAAAATTTCATTTTCTTCAATATATGTTCTATTGATTACTTTAATCACAAGTGCTTTGCGATTTGTCTATTCACATTCTGTTGATTCATCACCATGGCAACTACTCTATATAACCCCATAACCTAAAAAAGTTTACATATCCTAATAGTATTTCGTGTACGAGGAAAGGTAAGAAAATTATGTTCTTTCTAACTTTGTATAAGGAATATAAACATCAATAGTATGGCAACAGACTGTAAAGTAAAAATATTGAAAATCCTAAAACTGTGAGGATATTAATATAATGAAATATTCAACATTATAATTGGAGTAGCAAGAGGATAATAGAACCTTCAGATCAGTCCACCAGTCAAGTATTAGTTTGTTTTCAGGACCTCTTCTGTAAATCCTGCTCTCACGTCCTATCTTATTTCTGGACAACTTGTAAATCCTGCTCTCACGTCCTATCTTATTTCTGGACAACTTGTAAATCCTACTCTCACGTCCTAGCTTATTTCTGGACAACTTGTAAATCCTGCTCTCACGTCCTTTCTTATTTCTGGACAACTTGTAAATCCTGCTCTCACGTCCTATCTTATTTCTGGACAACTTGTAAATCCTGCTCTCACGTCCTATCTTATTTCTGGACAACTTGTAAATCCTGCTCTCACGTCCTATCTTATTTCTGGACAACTTGTAAATCCTGCTCTCACGTCCTATCTTATTTCTGGACAACTTGTAAATCCTGCTCTCACGTCCTATTTCATATCAGGACCACATGGAAAGCCGCTTCTCTTGTCCTATTTCATGTCAGGACCACATAGAAAGCCATCTTTATTGTCATATTTCATGTCAGGACCGAATGGAAAGGATCGACCTCTTGATGTTTTGTCTCTTAAGATCTGAACATTACTTTTTACTGGCCAATCGTTCCTCTTTCATAATTGGATTGTCCGCGTATAAATCTGTATCTATTACTTCATTGACTTAATCTTCGTCATTTTGACTCTGTATGCCCAGGTCTACTTGTTTGGAACAACTTAATTAAGCACGTGATCTACGAATGCTTATGTGAACGTAAATATAATTTTTCTTGAATCGTCACATGTAACATACACACTGGTGAATGTACAATGGAAGTTTCGTGAAGACGATTGTCCTAAATAAGGAAATGGATACATACACGAGTTGACTAAGATGCATTCCAAGCTGCAGTATAAAGAGTAGATACCAACGTAGATACATTAAACAGACACGATTGTTGTAGAGAAAATGTTTATATTATCGACATTAAATAAAGTTAGTGAGAGTATAAAATGAACGACTGGGGGAACTTTGATGGGAAGGAAAATGTGGAG
>NW_013678073.1:0-1726 GCF_000517525.1 Limulus polyphemus | reverse complement strand
GGACGTAAATATCACCACAAAATACCAATATGTAACTAACTACATAGGACAAGAAAGGACCTGTATCAGTAGATACTATAAGAGCAGTGGGCGTATCTTATCAGCTACAAGTTTGTTAAGAAAGTAAACGTCCGTCCGTCCATCATGACTTCTTAAAAAACAACGTCCAGAAAAGTCTGTGTTTACATATCTAGAATGACAAAAACGTTTTCTAAGTGGTGTAAGGTATCACTGTTTTATCATTACGAGCAGAATATTGAGGTTTTACTTCTTATCTCATATTCAAAATAAACAACGCCACCTGTTGACAAACACAAGTATTTATTGATTAGGTTACCTTTGTTTTGTGGATTCTCATTTGTTAAACAACGCCACCTGTTGACAAACACAAGTATTTATTGATTAGGTTACCTTTGTTTGTGTATTCTCATTTGTTAAACGACGTCACACTTTTATTACCACCGATGGGGTACGACAGATTTTATTTCTGGTGCTCCAACTTCATCCATATCCCATTGTTTTCTAATACAATTAAGAACAAGAGATATCCTCATCGTGGACGCTCTAAATTCGCGATATGAACACATCTCTGTGATCTGAGTATATGAAAAACGTGTTTTGGAAAGTCTCTTATATACCCTTCCCAAAAGCAATTCATTTTTTGTCACATTACACTACCTACGACTTTATAAGAATTATAGTTGTCACGTGACCAATATAACGTGCTCAGCTCTCTGTATTCAAGAGTTCTGTTCCACTAACACGTACACTTTTAGAGTTTTTAATGAACGAGAACAAGAACCCAGAGTGAGCGGTCTGTTGACATGGTTCAGTACCAAATATGTCTCATGTTCAAGAACCCGAACGCATAATATATGATAGTAGACTTAAGTTTATTAGCACGTAAGTTGTGTAATCCTAAAAACAAATTTAAGAGATAAAGCGTCGAGATGACTACAACAGTAATTATATAATAACTAACTTGTGAAAGCCTTAATAATACATCTGCCATATCAAGTGCCGACGAGGCCTTTCGCCCAAGGTCAAGACATAATAGAAACCTGTTTGGTTTTGGACATATAGTTCTTTAGGCGCCACTAATGGCCTGAAACTTAGGTTTTGGAGAACCAAATGAATTAACCAGTAGACATAATAACAGTTGAGACGATATTTATATCAACAGTTCCTTGAAGAACAATTCTTTCGGTTTGAACTAGATTGATAAAAACATTACTTTCTGTGTATAAATTATGTTTATTAACTATAGTTCAGTGTGGTGATATATGGTTCCAATGTGGTTCTGTGTAGTAATATATGGTTATTATGTGGTGATATTTACGCAACACAAGATTCTAACTACACCCACCGCTCTTATAGTATCTACTGATACAACAACACAATATTCTAACTACACCCACCGCTCTTATAGTATCTACTGATACAGCAACACAAGATTCTAACTACACCCACCGCTCTTACAATATCTACTGATACAGCAACACAAGATTCTAACTACACCCACCGCTCTTATAGTATCTACTGATACAGAATACAAGATTCTAACTACACCCACCGCTCTTATAGTATCTACTGATACAGCAACACAAGATTCTAACTACACCCACCGCTCTTATAGTATCTACTGATACAGCAACACAAGATTCTAACTACACCCACCACTCTTATAGTATCTACTGATACAGCAACACAAGATTCTAACTACACC
>NW_013678072.1:8853-12021 GCF_000517525.1 Limulus polyphemus | reverse complement strand
AGGTTGGAGAAGAGCATATATTTTAAATACAAAAAAACATCAGTTAGAAATTAGCAAGTACTTTATGTAGAAAAATGACCAAAGCTAAAAATTAATATATACTCTAAATGTAAAATAGAAAGATGGACACGAGCATTCAGTTTAAAAGAGAAAGGGTAAAGCTGACAATGAGCTTATATTTTAAATAAAAAGAAACTGGAAATGATGACATATTTTGTAAAGCAAATAATACAAAAATTGAAAGATTAAAGGTCAAAGTTTAAAGTACCATTCTTCTTCATCTTCAGGACTGTGAAAGAATTCAGTTAAATACCCAACAGCTTTTAGAACCAAAACTATCATAAAGCCCATAATAATTGATCTTGGTACAGAGTGTTCTCTACCTTACACCCCCTTATTCGGAGATGGTCTACAAGTTTCCTGTATAATAATCACTTCTATGACCTCCTCCGTATCCGCGTCCTTCAGAGCCTCCGTTACCGCCTCCTCCATACATTCAGTGACCACCCCCTCCATAACCTCTGTGACCACCGCCTCCTCCATATCCTCTGTGACCGCCTCCTCCTCCATAACCTCCGTGACCACCGCCTCCTCCATGACCTCCGTGACCGCCTCCTCCCCCATGACCACCACCTCCTCCGCCACCACGACCACCAATTTTATGGCCACTGTAACTTCCTTTCTGATAACCTCCTCCACCTTGTTTCTGCCCATAACCACCCTTATAATATTTGCCACCATTTTTATTATCATTTCCATAATAGTTGTCGTAGCCCCCTTTTCCGTATTTGTGGTAATCGTCTCCGTACTTTTTGTTGTCATGGTACTTTTTGTCGTCATATTTCTTGTGTTTCTTACCGGCATGGTGATCATAGTAATCATGAAAGTCCTTGTATTTCTTACCATAGTCCTTATCTTTGTATTCGTCGAAATACGCCTTCTTGTCGCCATATTCCTCTTTGTGGTAAATGTTCTTGAAACCTTTTTTCTTGTGGCCATAATCTTTGTCGTATTCGCTACCAATCTTCCCTCCCTTGTTTCCTTTACCCCCGTACTTGTCCGAGCCGTATTTTTTCCCTACAAGTCCCCCGTTCTTGTAGTGCCCGTGGTTATCCTTGCCGTATTTGTCATAGTAATGACCCCCCTTTCCATATTTGTGCTTTCCTCCGTAATCATCACTACTCTTGTAGTCTTTCCCCCCATGTTTGTAATGACCCCCATAGTCACCATAACCATTATTAGCCTGGTGGGACTTCCCGTAACTAATGGCACCCTTTCCACCGGGTCCTATACCACCACCCCCTCCTCCTCCGTGCCCACCGTAACCACCACCACCACCTCCTCCGTGTCCACCGTAACCACCACCACCTCCTCCGTGTCCACCGTAACCACCACCACCTCCTCCTCCTCCTCCGTGCCCACCGTAACCAGTTGCTGCTATTTGGAGGTCAGCTTTCTTGCTTTCTGCTGATTCGAGGTCACCATAAGCTACAAGAGCTTCAGGATCCTGTTCTTCAGCAAATGTGAATGAACCCAGCAGGAATATGACCCCAGCTGTGACCTGGAATACGAAGTCAATAAACAAGTCAATAGCAGTCCATATGTTGCAAACAATAAAGAATAACAACGTTAATAGCCCCGATGAAACAACGACGTCGGCTGTACCAATATGTTATAGAAATATTAAAGAGGCCGCTGTCTTAAATAAATGAAACATTTCCTGCTACGTTTGTTATTTCCTTAATTTGGATAAAGTAATTTTTAGCCTGAAAGTCGTACATTAAGGAAATTAGAAATCACGAAAATAAAATGTTTAATTTTTTAATATCACAGAAAACTGTAGCCCCATCATGATTTAATCTTTATATTTTAGAATATTGCAGACAATAAACTTACCCAGGGGGCGCTTATCAACTTCATTCCTAGTAAGTTGCGGTTCGATTTTGGATGAAACAACCGAGCTTTATAGTATAAAACACACTTTGAAATGCGTCTTTTCTGTCTGCCAACATTTGCTCGTTCTGCCAAACATGCTTTGAGTCCATCCTTAAATAATGAGAAGACATTTTTCAAAGATCAGTAGAGTATGATACGAATGCACCAGTTTCAAACATATCGAGCCTTCTAGCAATCTATTAGCATACATAAAATATCTTCACCATAGACATTTTGTCAATATAAAACTCTTAGAATTGGCGAGCAGCCACGCAACGTGACCAGAGCGCACTGAAGTGGCGAATCTCGTCAGTCGTCTGGAACCCACATTATCCCAATTACGTTCTGTTTAGATTGTTAACATTTCAAGCCTTAGATAAGCATAAAAACGTTTCCAACCCTTTTACTTCACTTTCTTTTTCTGCCTCGGGTTTGTTTCTTAACTACCATTGTGTTCCAGGAGAACGTTAAACTCGTTTTTTGTAAAAGATTTTGAAATTATCAACTATAAAAATGAATCTTAAAAGACAGAAGCGGTTTTTTTTGGTAAATGTAGTTTAAAAAAAGAGCTGGAAAGCTTCTTCACTTACTTATTATTTAAACGTGCCTGTAATAAAGAAAGAGTAGAATTTGGATGGAAAAAAAGAGAACTGTGCTCATTTTCAGTTAATAAAATTGTTCTTTCAAGCCAGCATCTGAAATTAAATTTGACTGACACTAGCTTCGCTATTGTCTAGGCTTAAGTTTATTAATATAGAAACTCACCCATCATTTTTACTACTAGAGCAGGTTTCAAATAAAACTAAACAACCTTGTTGTGCATTTCACGTGATCATACGCGAATCGTTCTTCTTGTTGTTCATCTCAGGAAAGCACGAAACTAAGGTGTCAGAACTATCACTTCAACTGGCAGGAGTTTAGGAAACTTTGTGGTATAAGCTGGAGAAGAATGACACGAAACTAAGTTGTCAGAACTATCACTTCAACTGGCAGGAGTTTAGGAAACATTGTGGCATAAGCTGGAGAAGAATGACACGAAACTAAGTTGTCAGAACTATCACTTCAACTGGCAGGAGTTTAGGAAACTTTGTGGTATAAGCTGGAGAAGAATGACACGAAACTAAGTTGTCAGAACTATCACTTCAACTGGCAGGAGTTTAGGAAACTTTGTGGTATAAGCTGGAGAAGAATGACACGAAACTAAGTTGTCAGAACTATCACTTCAACTGGCAG
>NW_013678072.1:2706-8175 GCF_000517525.1 Limulus polyphemus | reverse complement strand
AATTGGATGAGACTATGTATACTTAGACTTGTAAATATTGTGGTGTAATTGGACGATACTGTGTATACTTAGACTTGTTAATATTTTGGTGTAATTGGATGAGACTATGTATACTTAGACTTGTAAATATTGTGGTGTAATTGGACGATACTGTGTATACTTAGACTTGTTAATATTTTGGTGTAATTGGATGAGACTATGTATACTTAGACTTGTAAATATTGTGGTGTAATTGGACGATACTGTGTATACTTAGACTTGTTAATATTTTGGTGTAATTGGGTGGGACTATATGTATTTAGGTTTGTCAATATTTTGGTGTAATTGGATGAGACTATGTATACTTAGACTTGTGAATATTTAAGTTTGTCAATATTTTGGTGTAATTGGACGAGACTATGTATACTTAGACTTGTTAATATTATGGTGTAATTGGACGAGACTATGTATACTTAGACTTGTAAATATTGTGGTGTAATTGGACGATACTGTGTATACTTAGGCTTGTTAATATTTTAGTGTAATTGGGTGGGACTATATGTATTTAAGTTTGTCAATATTTTGGTGTAATTGGACGAGACTATGTATACTTAGACTTGTTAATATTTTGGTGTAATTGGATGAGACTATGTGTATTTAGATTTGTTAATATTTTGGTGTAATTGGGTGGGACTATATGTATTTAGACTTGTGAATATTTTGATGTAATTGGACGAGACTATGTATACTTAGACTTGTTAATATTTTGGTGTAATTGGACGAGACTATGTATACTTAGACTTGTGAATATTTTGGTGTAATTGGACGAGATTATGTGTATTTAGATTTGTGAATATTTTTGGTGTAATTGGATGAGACTATGTATACTTAGACTTGTTAATATTTTGGTGTAATTGGACGAGACTATGTGTATTTAGATTTGTTAATATTTTGGTGTAATTGGGTGAGACTATGTATACTTAGACTTGTTAATATTTTGGTGTAATTCGACGAGACTATGTATACTTAGACTTGTTAATATTATGGTGTAATTGGGTGAGACTATGTATACTTAGACTTGTTAATATTTTGATGTAATTGGACGAGACTATGTATACTTAGACTTGTGAATATTTTGATGTAATTGGACGAGACTATGTATACTTAGACTTGTGAATATTTTTGGTGTAATTGGATGAGACTATGTATACTTAGACTTGTGAATATTTTGATGTAATTGGACGAGACTATGTATACTTAGACTTGTGAATATTTTGATGTAATTGGACGAGACTATGTATACTTAGACTTGTGAATATTTTTGGTGTAATTTGACGAGACTATGTGTACTTAGACTTGTGAATATTTTAGTGTAATTGGGTGAGACTATGTGTACGTAGACGTGTGAATATTTTGGTGCTAATAACCTGTATTTTTTCATTGAAGATCAGCGTGATATTTCTGTTGTTTTGTGAACTTATTTTTAAAGGAATGACCAACAAAGCAACTACACTATCAGATCAAAATGTAGTTCTGGAATAAAAAAACAACAACTTCATAACTGACTAAAGAATCTTTAAGATGTCTTTCAAATGATTTACAATTTCTTCTGTAAGATATTAAGAATGTAATTTCCAAACTGATTCGCATCGTTAGTTGTGTAACGTAAACTTTAGACAAGATGAATAAAAAACCAAAAGCGGTTTCATGGGTTTACTTGACTATAACGTGAAATCAAAAGTCCATGTAATAGTGGTAAGACAGGAAAATCCTAAGGTGTTAATAGAAGTTTGTAGAAGCAGAGAAAGGTTATGCACAGGAGTGAGAGGTGTAACAGTAACTGATTCTGTTCTAGAAGCTGGATGTGGGATCAGCTATCTGTATCAAGGACTTCACATCAAGTTATTTAACAGAATAAGGTCGTTGTCTACTAGAGATAATAACTGCTCTCAATCCTTAATGAAACATTGTTGTTGTTCTTATTGCTTATCGGAACGTTTTCAGTGGGATTTGTTTATTTAGTTTAGGGATTTCGTGAAATACTACTCCAAGGCTCTCTGCACTAGCTGTCCTTATTTAGATGTAATAGACTAAAGGAAAGGCAGCTAGTCAAATCACCTACTGCTAACACTTGGGTTGATTTTTTACCAATGGAAAGTGGGATTAACCATCACATTATAGCGTCCATACGCTGAAAGGGCGAGAATATTTAATGGGGGACTCGAACTGCAGTTTGTGAGTCGAGCACTACCATAAGGTCCTTTCAGTTAGGGTTAATTACATGTTTAACAACCAACTCGACTGAATGGGTTTTGTCAAAAGAAAATCGTCACAAAACTGGTTATTCTTGAACGATAAGAACGATTGTGGTTTGTATGTTCTATATCTAATCACCTTTTAACCAATTCTAATTCACAATAGCTAATGATGATTTCGTCAATGTACTCATTTTCCAGCCTTAGCCTCAAAAAGAAAGATGAACAGTGCATGAAAATACTTAAAACAAAATATAATATCTTCAGACAGTCCGTATATCTATTTGAGATCCACAGATGGCTATAAACCCCCCCCCCTCCTGTATGGCCTCACAAAATATATAGAGAGAGAATGTCCATTTACGACCGTTCATCAGTTTGCCCACAGATAACCTTTCTTAACACCCATAGACAATCTTTCTAAATACCTAACACCCAGAGACAACCTTTTTAAGCACCTGGTAGGTTTATTGCGCCCCCTAGTTAATAATAGTCAGTTAGAAAAACAGTTTTGAATGAAAGTAATATTGTTTCATTTCACATCCATACACTATAAAAGATCTTAACCCAACGGACGCCACTTTCACCAGATGAAATCTCTACACCAATAAAACTGGATCACAAAATCACATTCAAAATTGGAGAGATAATAAAGGAATGGTCAAATCTAATAATAAACTTTAACGCACTTTTCACGGGTCATGGTGTATCTTAATGAACAAAAATCGGGTGTTACTACCTTACGTGTATTTAATCACTTACTATAAACAAAAACAGGTATGATAGGTTTTTAACCAATTGTGTTTTAAGTTTAATTTTGTCGGATATGTCAGTAAAAAGGTTGTTGTTATGACATTATGAATACACTTTTTTGCATTATCATTATTTTGATTGTTATAATATTATTAGATACATCTCAACACCAGAAACCCGATATTTGGAGAACTTTCAAAAAAATGGGTCTTCCTTCTTCAGAAACTAATTGGGAAATGGGAGATGAAAAAATGTAACTGAAGTCTTCAGTTTCTATGGTAACTCCATCTCATAAAACACTTCAGTACAGAGGTCTTGAGTTTTTATGGTAACTCCATCTCATAAAAACACTTCAGTACAGAGGTTTTGAGTTTCTATGGTAACTCCATCTCATAAAAACACTTCAGTACAGAGGTTTTGAGTTTCTATGGTAACCCCATCTCATAAAAACACTTCAGTACAGAGGTCTTGAGTTTCTATGGTAACCCCATCTCATAAAAACACTTCAGTACAGAGGTCTGATGCAAAACTAAGTTGCAGATGTAATAGTAATCACAGTGTAAGAAAGATATATATTATCATAGGAAACGAAAATAATCTCAAAAGTTCTTAAAGTTTGTATTTTGAAAGTAGCTTTAGAATGTATAAAAAGAAATAACTTGCAGGGAATTAGACTTTTGTATGACTTATTTTATGTTAATACAACTTTCTTCCATACTTCAAACCATACTGCAGTTGTAAGATCTCACGAGTGAAAGCAAAGAGAAATATCTTAAAACATGTCAACCACACTATATCTACCATATCCCCTTGACGACGAGGCCTTTTTACAATATCGGGGCTCATCAGGCCAGCTGGGATACGACAAGATAGGGCAATGGCCATGTAAACCAATGGTCGAGGGTTTTTCTTACAAAATCTGCTTGCATGGTGTTATATAATTATCACAAAGAAAGCAGGATTACTCAACAATGTATCGAATCAGAAATTGTTCGCTTCAGACACATAATTAACAATCCTACAGTGTTTAGTTTCACTTGTAAATCCTACGAATAACTTAATTTTGTTTGTGTCTCGTAAAACAGCCCCCCCCCCCCACAAAAAATATTGGTATAATGTGGTTATCGTCTACCGAGACGTATCACAAGGAAACTCCTCCACGAACGGCCAGGTACTGAGGTATTGTTCAATTTGGGAAGCAAACAACGAACTTATCTGCCAAATTTCTTATAGCTAACGACTTTTGTTTGGTGTTTCGTAGTTTTTCCCTCCTCCAACAAACAATGAGTATCATTAGAGCGAGAACTGCCTGTGCAACGTAGTGTTACCCATGTTTGGAATTAACGAGTCCACTGACCTTCACTTAGTTTCGTGTTATTTTATAATAAAAACACACAAAATATGCAAGTCAGATTTCATATTATTGAACTTTATGTTCCTTGCTTTTTAATTTATATAGACTTCCATTGTCTTTATATCTATTAACTAACAAATCGGAATCTAAGGGGCTGGATTAACATCGTCATTAACAAACACTTCGTATATTGTTATAAAGAAGGCCTCAGTATACTACTATATTATATTCTTAAAAAAGAGGCCTTTATTTGCTCAGTACACTACTATGTTATAGTCTTTAAATGGATGTCTTTATTTGCTTCAGTACACTACTATGTTATATTCTTAAATGTAGGCCTTTATTTGCTCAGTACACTACTATGTTATAGTCTTTAAATGGATGTCTTTATTTGCTCAGTACACTACTATGTTATAGTCTTTAAATGGATGTCTTTATTTGCTCAGTACACTACTATGTTATAGTCTTTAAATGGAGGCTTTATTTGCTCAGTACACTACTATGTTATAGTCTTTAAATGTAGGCCTTTATTTGCTCAGTACACTACTATGTTATAGTCTTTAAATGGAGGCTTTATTTGCTCAGTACACTACTATGTTATATTATAGTCTTTAAATGTATGCCTTTATTTGCTCAATACATTACTATAAAATATTCTTAAAATAAGGACTTTATTTGCTCAGTACACTACATTTTTATTCTTAAGATAAGGCCTGTATTTGTTCAGTACATTAATTTAAAATATTTTAAAAATGGAGGCCTTTATTTGCTCAGTACACTACTATATTATATTCATAAAACGGAGGTTTTTATTTGATCAGTATACTACTATATCATATTGTTACGACAGCGGAAGTCACGTGACCCTAGTAACACGTCATGATATTCTAGAAGGATCATGTCTGTTCGTGACAATTCTGGTCTTTTCTACGCGCCCTCTATTCTTGTATATAAGTGCGACAGATAAAGCGAAATTAATTAATCAGAGAATATAATTGGAGAAAGACAGAGACGGACAACTGAGTCAAGCGTGGTAGTGACCGTAAATAAAGTGCGTGAATCGTTGTGAATTATAGCGTGTGTTGAAATTAAAGTGACTGTGGAAACTAAGTGTATTGCAAAGTTGAG
>NW_013678072.1:0-1706 GCF_000517525.1 Limulus polyphemus | reverse complement strand
CTTAAAACGGAGGCTTTATTTTTTCGGTATACTAATATATTATAGTCATAAAACGGAGGCCTTGATTTGTTCGGTACACTAATATATTGTATTCTAAAGAAGGCCTTTATTTTTTCGGTACACTAGTTCTATTTAACATTATCTCACAAAATACATAAATAAAGTTTCACTTTGTTCGAGCACCTTTATATAAAACCCTTTTTTCTAAATGTTAGTAAGTGTGTAAAATGAACAATGCATAAGGTATATTTATACGTGTTTTAACCTCCAGCGATAAATCTGAAGGCTTATAACTCTAAAAACCGGGCTTCAATACCGGTGTAGCTTTGCGCTTAACAACAAACATACAGGATTCAAATTCGAATGACGAGGAACCCACTTTGAGACTAATAATGGCTGGAGACGGCTTGAATGGGTAATGAAGAAAAACTTTAATATAAGTTTAACATAATAGCAAATGTACAACGTTTCGACAAGGTTTTGTCATCATCAGGTACAAAACCTTGTCGAAACGTTGTGGCCACGTGGTAAGGTGATTGTTACTGGTTTTTTCCTGATTCAGAAGCGTTTATTTTAGAAGCTATTAAGTTAGCTTAATTAAATTGGTCTTTTTACTCAGATAATTGGTATTTTGTTAAAATACAAATAGCTTACTGGTCAATATAACAAACTCCAACCCATTATCGATTTTGACAGGATAAGGATTTTTACAACTACTAACAGTAACAATCTTGCTTTGAGCTGTTTTAATATTATTGTAAATATTTTTTTTAGAATTTTGGAAATTGATTACTGTACAGATAAATAAAAACTGAAAATACATATATGTATTTGGTGTAATAAAACTACAAGTACAAACTTTAATTTAATTGAAATAGTTTTTTTATGTATCATAACTGCTAGTTGATCCCCCCAGAGTATTTAAAACAATTCAAGTAACAGGCAAACCGGAAGATGTAAAACTCTTAAACTCGGGGTTCAGTCCCTGCGCCAATAGCCCATAGTGCAGTTTTATATTTAACACAAACAAAACTTGCCTCTTATTTTTTTAAGTCCCCTCCCCCCAGTGGCACAGCGGTATGTCTGCGGACTTACAACGCTAGAATCCGGGTTTCGATACCCGTGTTGGGAAGAGCACAGATAGCCCATTGTGTAGCTTTGTGCTTAATTACAAAACAAACAAACAATATTTTTAAGCAACGTCAGTGACGACGTACTATCTTGAAAATGATCAATAACGTCACTTCTCCTACACCTGAAAAATGTATAATTTTGTCTCATCACTCACGCGCTAGTAACAATTTAAACAAGTTTTTGAACTGATCATAAACGTGAAACAATGAACCAAACGTATTGTTTAAAGTTTACTTGGTGCAAGACATTTACTGACAAGAGTCTAGTTAGGCCTAAGCGGACGAATGTTGTGCCTGATGAAGAAAGCAGTATCGAAAAAAAAAACGTGTAGAAATTGTCTGTTCACTTATTTGGTTTAAACAGGAGTCTAGCCTAAAAACGTGTAGAAATTGTCTGTTCACCTATTTGGTTTAAACAGAAGTCTAGCTTGATAACGTGTAGAAATTGTCTGTTCACCGATTTGGTTTAAACAGGAGTCTAGCTTAAAAACGTGTAGAAATTGTCTGTTCACCTATTTGGTTTAAACAGGAGTCTAGTCTAAAAACGTGTAGAAATTGTCTGTTCACCTATTT
>NW_013678071.1:9248-12059 GCF_000517525.1 Limulus polyphemus | reverse complement strand
CTGACAAAGTGTTGAGTATTCTCGTCCTCATACAGAGGTAAATAAATTAATAAAGTATTCTCGTCCTCATACAGAGGTAAATAAATTAATAAAGTATTCTCGTCCTCATACAGAGGTAAATAAATTAATAAAGTATTCTCGTTCTCAGAAAGAGGTAAACAAGTTAATCAAGTATCCTCGTCCTCAGAGAAAAGTGACAACATTCGTAACGTACCTCCAACCTTTCTTCTTTAGAATCTTTCCAAGCATAATCTCTGCCCTGAAAAAGAAAATTCAAACAGTTCGCATTGAAGAAAACAAAACTGAAACCAAATTACGATTGGTTATTTTCCAACTCTTGCCATAACTACGTCAGATTGTTTGAAGAAAGTCAATCCTATCATGAAGATAAAAATATACAGGAAATAGTTCGAACCATATTCAACAGACTTTGATAAATATATCATGGTGAATTTGAAAATACCAAGAAACGGATAAAAGAAACATCAATATGCGGAAAGCTTTATTAGTTTATTGGAAAACAACCTTCATTCGTTTGGTCAAAACGTTACCAGCGTTTTCTCTTTTCTCTCGCGATGAGTACAACAATTCAGTTCTTATTGCATACAAAAAAAAAGTGTTGATACAATACCTGGTTTCGTTATTATCAAAGTACAACATTACAGAAAACGTGAAGAATAATGAATAAAAACGTTTTGTCAAGAACACGCTACAACTACCACATTAAGCCTAAATGTCCTTTTTACACATGGGCGTCAACGTGACAGGAAACGTGGAGAACAATGAATCAAAATTAAGTTTTTCAAGAACACACTACAACTATTACATTAAGCCTAAACTTATTTCTTTCACATGATCTTTATCGTGACAGGAAACGTGAAGAAGAATGAATAAAAAAGGAGTTCTTCAATAACACACTACATTAAGCCTAAATGTCCTTTTTTACACATTATCTGAATAATCAGAACTAAACTATCTGTAAAAAAAAATAACCTAGAAAAATATTCCTTTTAACAACCCAAGTGACTCAATCAATATTTTATCAGCATTTACCAAAAACCTACTTTCCACCACCATAGGCATCGGCTGTGTCAAAAATGTTGATTCCACTCTCATAAGCAGCAGTCAGAATATCCTCTGCCCTCTGTTGAGACAATGTGGAAATATTTTAATATAAATATATAATTACTCTGACCAGTTAAAAGTTGAAATCACAAACAGATCTGAGTTATAAAGGAACTTAAAGCTTGAACAATTTCCTGATAATAAACACACTCTATTCCTTTGAAAAACAAGACCTACCTCTTCAGAAAGCTGTGTTCCAAAATGCACCCACGTGCCTGAAAACATCAATAAATATATCTTAAAATTTGCAAAGTGGTTTAGCAAACTTGGATAACAAAATGAATTTTATAAATATCGAGCTTCTAATTACTTTTCTTCTCCAAAGTATTCAGTAACTCGTTATATCATTCGACAACTTCAAAAATGTGGCTTTTATTCTACAACAAAAAAAAATCACACCGGAAAAAACAGGAAGATTAAAACACAGATATGATAGAACAATCATTTCTTACCAAAGCCGATACAAGAAATTCTCAAACCAGACTTTCCAAGGTTTCTATGGGAAACAAAGATTAGAAATTAGCGATAGGTTCATAATGGTATTTAGTAAAGTGATAAAATGACAAACCTCGATAATATATGTTATTGTATAATTAAATAATTACATCTTACATTCTTTATTATCTAATTATTCTTCTGGACACAACAAGAACTGCTTGAGCTCATCATAAGATACAAGTCTGTATCTGAATATTTATAGCAAGCTTTATGCCACCACATGTGAACGGTTTAAGACAAATAAGAACATTAAATTGTAACCACAAAATCTGGTGCTATCCTGGCGTATTTCGATATCACAGGTATCAAACTCCTGCTTCTTCACAGAGTCTGGTGTTCACCTGTCTTTCATCTGAACTTGGGAGAAATTTGTAAAGATTACTTTCTCACGTTCTCACAATATATGGTCTTGTTTTTCGAAATCTTGATTTTTTGACAATATCTTCCGATTGTCTTTAAGTTTTACTGAGTATCAAGTTAGAGCTTTAATTTTCTAAAGTGTTTTTTTCTTGTGATTCTGAAATCTAAACTGTCTTCGTGTCTTTTATTTCTGACCTTCGAAACCCAGACTATTTCTGTATTATCATATAAATGTTTATATGATTCTGATCATATAAAATCTTTATCCTACTAACAGCATATCTTCTGATTACTCGAAACATATACACAAAAACTCTTATATTTCCTAGATAATGCTAAAAATTTGAAACATCAGTTTGTGTGCTGATGGTGATGGTAAGCACAAAACAAGAACATACTATGAAGGCTGCAATCGAAACACAATATCATATACAGTAAAATTAAAACAAAATTACATTTCGTTACAACACCTACCTATAACGCATTCCCGTGGCCCAGTGGACAGAGGGTTGCCGACTCGGAGGTCGAGTAGTCATTGGGCTTTCGCTGGACATCGTGCTTTCGTCCAAGCATTCTAGACTGGCCATTGGTGCTCGGAAACTATGGAGTATTAATAGATAGAAAGATGATTTTATTATTAGTATTATTTTACTGATATACAAGACAGCAGGGACGTAATGGAGTCAAAGTTCATACTGTATGATAAGAAATATATAACTTAACTGGACCTTTTAGGTACCTCCTTTATTTTAACAACATCTACAACACTGGACCATGTACCTTCTTCTCTATAACAACATCTAAACCACTGGACCATGTACCTCCTTC
>NW_013678071.1:5480-8460 GCF_000517525.1 Limulus polyphemus | reverse complement strand
ACACCATCTACAACACTGGACCATGTACCTCCTTTATTTTAACAACATCTACAACACTGGACCATGTACCTTCTTCTCTATAACACCATCTACAACACTGGACCATGTACCTCCTTTATTTTAACAACATCTACAACACTGGACCATGTACCTCCTTTATTTTAACAACATCTACAACACTGGACCATGTACCTTCTTCTCTAAAACAACATCTACAACACTGGACCATGTACCTTCTTCTCTATAACACCATCTACAACACTGGACCATGTACCTCCTTCTCTATAACAACATCTAAACCACTGGACCATGTACCTCCTTCTCTATAACAACATCTATACCACTGGACCATATACCTCCTTTATTTTAACAACATCTACAACACTTGGACCATGTACCTCCTTTGTTGTAGATGTTGTTATAGAGCTGAAGAAGGTACATGGTCCTGGTTTAGATGTTGTTATAGACTGGACCATGTACCTCCTTTGTTGTAGATGTTGTTATAGAGCTGGACCATGTACCTCCTTCTCTATAACAACATCTATACCACTGGACCATGTACCTCCTTCACTATAACAACATCTAAATCACTGGACCATGTACCTCCTTCACTATAACACCATCTACAACACTGGACCATGTACCTCCTTCACTATAACACCATCTACACCACTGTACCATGTACCTCCTTCACTATAACACCATCTACACCACTGGATCATGTACCTCCTTCACTATAACACCATCTACACAACTGGATCATGTACCTCCTTCACTATAACACCATCTACACCACTGGACAATTTAGAAGTAGTTATAAAACATACAGTACTATTATATTTATATAGAAGTAGTTACATACAGCAGACAGTATTATTATATTTATATAGAAGTAGTCACATACAACAGACAGTACTATTATATTTATATAGAAGTAGTTAAATACAACAGACAGTATTATTATACTTATATATAAGTAGTTACGTACAACAGACAGTACTATTATATTGATATAGAAGTAGTTACATACAACAAACAGTACCATTATTACATATATATATAGAGAGAGAGAAGTAATTACATACAACAGACAGTATTATTATATTTATATAGAAGTAGTTACATACAACAGACAGTATTATTATATTTATATAGAAGTAGTTAAATACAACAGACAGTATTATTATACTTATATAGAAGTAGTTACGTACAACAGACAGTACTATTATATTGATATAGAAGTAGTTACATACAACAGACAGTATTATTATATTTATATAGAAGTAGTTACATACAACAGACAGTATTATTATATTTATATAGAAGTAGTTACATACAACAGACAGTACTATTATATTTATATAGAAGTAGTTACATACAACAGACGGTATTATTGTATTTATATAGAAGTAGTTTCATACAATAGACAGTACTATTATATCTATATAGATTCTCTTTCTATAGTTTGAAATTAGAGAGGAACCTTGAAACATTTATCACTTCAGTTCGTTTACTATATTTGTCTTTTGCTGAAACACCAACATCCTTCCAGCTTCTGTGTCTTCTGAACTCAACCAAACACCTTTTTGGGTGTTTCTATTTTTGCCACTACTTAAAACAGAAAGATTCTCTATATTTAACCGCTGCTGTCAGGAGTAAAAGTAGAGAAACGAGGAAGTGGTGACAATCAAACAGAGTGGGAAAATATAAGTAATGCTGACATTGTTTTCCTACAGAAAATAACGCGGCCCTCATGGTAGAACAGTGGAAGAGTTATCTTCCAAGTTGACTCACTAGTGTTCTTCTCAACAACAACGACAGCGAAATCAAGTCAAACTTGGCGTTGTCATATGGAATCCGTTACCTAATGCAATGATGTTGTTACATGTGAACCACGTCTAAAGTTACTATGTTGTTACATGTGTACCACGTCTAAAGTTACTATGCTGTTACATGTGTACCACGTCTAAAGTTACTATGTTGTTACATGTGAACCACCTCTAAAGTTACTATGTTGTTACGTGTGTACCACCTCTAAAGTTACTATGTTGTTACATGTGTAACACTTCTGAAGTTAAACATATTTAAAAGCATGAAATGTTCATGTTTATTGTATCATAATTTACTACGAGAACATTATTTTACAAAGTGTTATAATGGAGAATTTACTAACAAACCTTACTTTTAACTGATGAAACAACCTTGGTAGTTCGCCTCTCTCCAAATAAACACAACTGTTTTCTCTCCACACCAGGTTTTTATGTAATAAAACACTCTTTTTTACGTCCTAGCTGGTGTAAGATATTTTACTGGGTGTTGGTTTCCATATTATCTCTACCCTTTCATTCCAAATATCAAAACCACTGTAGAATAACGAACGTTTGAAATATCAGTAATTATTTCTACTCTCCATCCTCGACATTTCAACACAGTCTCGTGATATTTAAGAAAAGTGGTCATTCAGTGGCTTTATTTTAAAGGTCACATACAGTGAAACGTCGTTAATACAGACACAATGGACACTCTATTAATAGTGTCCAGTGGTGATAATTAGGTAGTTTTTCCGGATAGTCGAATCACTAGATTCGAATATAATAGACACTCTATTAATTGTGTCCCCTCGATGGGTCAGCGGTAAGTTTACTATCTTACAACGCTAGAATCCAAGGTTTGATTTCATGCGGTGGAGAGATCCCAGATTCCCATTGTGTAGATTTTCGTTTAATTGAACTATCAATATCATACAATACCGATAAAGGTGTAAGTTAGTAAAGAACTGGAAAACAAAAACCAACTTTATGTACAATAAAGTTAAGTTGTTATTCTATATGTCATTATAATTATATCAAAGTGACATGCTATGTCATTATAATTATATCAAAGTGACATCCTATGTCATTATAATTATATCAAAGTGGCATGCTATGTCATTATAATTATATCAAAGTGACATCCTATGTCATTATAATTATATCAAAGT
>NW_013678071.1:1636-4628 GCF_000517525.1 Limulus polyphemus | reverse complement strand
ATACGTGTTTTGTGGTCAGTAATTAGCATCTCGTTTCCCCATTGCGAGTCGAGCGCCCCCTAGCAACCTGGCCATGCCGGGCCCTGGTTGTAGTAAAATATGATGTTTGATATTTTTATGTGACTCATGTGCTAAACATCACGTCAAAGATACCAACATTCAGGCATAGCCGTCTCTCATTTATAACTGCTAAACAAGAGAACAACCAGTCAGCCGCACCCGCCGCCTACACGACTGATCTGAACTAAATATCAAGGTTGGCTGTGATTTTTTCTGTAACACGCCAACAACTGAATGTGCAGAACAAATATCGCCTGCTCAAACCTTCGACATTCTAATACGCAGCCCAGTACGCTAACCACCAACAGGATCAATTTATACTAATGACAACAGATTTGTGTTAGACAGTTTATACATTAACAATAATATATGAATCTCAATGTACTTGCTGTTGCTAAACAACCAAATATTTAGAAAACTCAGAATAAAAGAAACGTTTATCTAGTGGCTCAGCAGTAAGTATCTGACGTTAAAAATCGGGTTTCGATACCCATAGTGAGCACAGTCTATTGTGTAACTTTGCTCTTGATAACAAACAAACAATACTAAAAAAAACAACAACTCTTTCCAAGTGTAGATCATAACAGTAGCTTTACAAGCAATATTAAAATAAACGTCTCGTGCAGAGAGAACATCGGGCAACAGTGTACCCTTGTCTGTCCTGTTCGGTAAACAAGGATAAATTAGGGAAAACGAGATGCTAATTACTGACCACAAAACACCTATATCGGGAAACGAGATGCTAATTACTGACCACAAAACACCTATATCGGGAAACGAGCTGCTAATTACTGACCACAAAACACCCATATCGGGAAACGAGATGCTAATTACTGCCCACAAAACACCTATATCCTGTGGGTTCGAATCCCCGTCACACCAAACATGCTCGCCCTTTCAGCTGTGGGGGGGCGTTATAATGTGACGGTCAATCCCACTATTCGTTGGTAAAAGAGTAGCCCAAGAGTTGGTGGTGAGTGGTGATGACTAGCTGCCTTCCCTCTAGTCTTACACTGCTAAATTAGGGACAGCTAGCGCAGATAGCCCTCGTGTAGCTTTGCGCAAAATCCATAACAAGCAAACAAATACTACAAACTATGCAACAAATATATTAACAACGTGATTCATCTATAAACATTTACATGCGTAATTTAATGAAGTGTACATTGATTGTTGACATGAATTTACAAAATATAAGTTCTGAATAACCAAGATACTGATCAAATTTATCTTAACTAAGTATACAGAAGGTTGTGTGCGTTATATTAGAAGGATTTTGAACACGCAACTCAGTAAGTCACGTGAAAGCCGATATAAAGTGAAACGGAATGTATCAGAACTATATATTTATAATGTTTGACGTATACGTAGGTAATGGTTTAATATCGATAATTAATCAACTGTAAGATGTGTAACAGTCCCAGAATATTCATACACTCAGATCATAAGGATCTGTTCAGATTGGGGATTTAGTATTTCCAAGATGAGGATATCCCTTTTACTTAATGGAATTGGTAAACAAAAGAATATGGATCAACTTGGAGCACCGGGGCCACCCAGAAAGAGACCCGCAATCGTGATAAGCGTAGTGTGGCGACTTGTAACAGGTTATAATTCACGAACACAAAGGTTAGTGACAACGTTCGCCCACTTGCACCAGGCAGCAGTATGCAAAATAATAAAGAAGAATCTCTTTCTGGAAAAGCAACACAAGTCACGTGTACACAAGCTTCTTCCACGACATATCTATTCAACAGTCACATACCACAAATACTTGTAGAGTAAAATGTGTATTCACGCAATTTCACACAAAGACATACCTTTCAAGTCGACGGATACAGCGTCTATTACTTTCTGTTCGATCGGAAAGTTAAAACTGCAGCTAAGAAACCAACATCCTCCCACAATATATGCCTTATAGAAAGTCTATAGGGAGTAGTGGTGTGCTTTGAACATGACAGCCTAACGATGAAGTCTTTTGCAATGGAAACTACGTTACAGGGCAGTTATCAATTGCACAATCGCCACACAGAGCATGCCCAGACATGGTGCTGTGGACTGTAACGTCATGGTGAAGCTCCTAAATCATTCTAATATAACGTAGATTCAAAGTTGATCTTGATTGAATGGTGCAATTTTGTGCTGTCTTTTGAATTAATTGAATACATTTGGTTAGTATTTCCCAACTGTCACAAGCTCTAGCATGATATAAGAAGAAGAGTTTACATAACGATACCTTTACTATGGCTTTTTAATATGTATACACAAACCTGCAATTAGTTGTAATATTATTACTTGATTTACCAGCAGAGAATCTACCATCACTAAAGACTAAGAAAACAAATTAAATGGTCTAATTCTATGACCATTGCCTTGTCGACGTCTAAAACAGAACTAACGAAAAATATGTAAAACTTATCTTTATCAGCCCGTTTAGAAAAACGTGCATTATTTCAATGGTCAACTCATATAGTAAAATGTGAATCATTTCAGTGGTCAACTCATATAGTAAAATGTGAATCATTTCAGTGGTCAACTCGTATAGAAAAACGTGCATCATTTCAATGGTCAACTCATAGAAAAACGTGAATCATTTCAATGGTCAACTCATATAGAAAAACGTGAATCATTTCAATGGTCAACTCATATAGAAAAACGTGAATCATTTCAATTATAGAAAAACGTGAATCATTTCAATGGTCAACTCATATAAACAAACATACATTATTTCAATGGTCAACTCATATAGTAAAAATGTGCGTCATTTTAACGGTCAACTCGTATAGAAAAACGTGCATTATTTCAATGGTCAACTCATATAAAAACGTGAATCATTTCAATGGTCAACTCATATAGAAAAACGTGAATCATTTCAATGGTCAACTCATATAGAAAAACGTGAATCATTTCAATGGTCAAGTCATATAGAGAA
>NW_013678071.1:0-1561 GCF_000517525.1 Limulus polyphemus | reverse complement strand
CTTATATTAAAGTTTTTCTTCATTACCCATTTAAGCCGTCTCCAGCCACTTATTATTCATATAAACAAACATACATTATTTCAATGGTTAACTCATATAGTAAAAATGTGCGTCATTTTAACGGTCATATTTATGAACTCGTACACAGAAACGAAACACATCCATGTTTGAATCGTTGTCTTATGTTTGAGAGGATTAAGACGGGGGTATTTCCTTGAAGCAACTAGCTAAGTAGAGCAGAACATTGGTGTCATGGAAGAAGATTTGACACGTCTGGATCAAAGCCAAAAGACTGACTAACGCTTGCGTTGACAGCCGAGTCAGAGTAGGAAACAACAAAACACAGTTCAACCTTATGGAATATTTCCACATCTATTAATTAGTTCTCTGTCAGAAAAAAATGAGCTCTTTTTCCTTTTCTCACGTGTGGTGTGAATTCTTAATTTATTATTTATGACCATTTTCCAACGGGTCCGGCACGGCCAGGTGGTTAAGGCGTTCGACTCGCAATCTGAGGGTCGCACCAAACATGCTCGCCCTTTCAGCCGTGGGGGCGTTATAATGTGACGGTCAATCCAACTATTCGTTGGTAAAAGAGTAGCCCAAGAGTTGGCGATGGGTGGTGATGACTAACTGCCTTACACTGCTAAATTAGGGACGGCTAGCGCAGATAGCCCCTCGTGTAGCTTTGCGCAAAATTCAAAAACCAAACCATTTTCCAAATTTGTTTTTCCATCTTCTTAGTTTTGCCTAATCAACATTTTCTTGCTGATCGATCTTTATATTAGATCTATATTTTAATTTATTATTACTCAACCTCATTATGTTTCGTTTATACAAACATAACCTCTTTATATCTTACATTCTAGTTTCCTGCCGGAAGTAAGACGCACTCGCAATAATCTACTGAAATATAAACACAACACTTCCGGGTCGTCATGGTGATATGCCATGACGTCCCTCACCACTTTTTCTCACCTTTAGCTTTAATTAATCATTCCCAGTACGCCCCTGAAGAAGAAAAGTTGACGATTCGAAAGCGCGAGAATCTGTCCGAAGATGAGAACCTGTTAATATTTTAACCTGTTAATATTTTATTTAGATAGCAAAAAAAATGACGAATAAAATGACACTCTTTCAAAGCATTTTTTTGTCATATTTTTTGCACGTGAAATTTATTACTGGTGAGTTTATTTATATTTCGATTTAAATAATAAAACCATTACCAACTTCATTGTACTACTTAACCTCACATCAAGGGATACCTAATTCAAATTATCAATAATTTCAAATCTTAACGTTATTCAATAATAATAATCCAAGACCTGAAAACCTCTAAAATTACAGCTGTGTTAACAAAGTGATTCTAAGGTCCGAAGTCAAATATTACAGCAGTGTTAACAATGACCTTAGAACCACTAAAATTACAGCTGTGTTAACACTGACTTCGGACCTTAGAACCACTACAATTACAGCTGTGTTAACAAAGTGGTTCTAAGGTCCGAAGTCAAATATTACAGCAGTGTTAACAAAGTGATTCTAAGGTCCGAAGTCAAATATT
>NW_013678070.1:4218-11346 GCF_000517525.1 Limulus polyphemus | reverse complement strand
TACTAAATATTCAATAAGATAAACTAGTATGGTACATTGTCGTACTAAATATTCAATAAGATAAACTAGTATGGTACATTGTCGTACTAAATATTCAATGAGATAAACTAGTGTAATACATTGTTGTACTAAATATTCAAAAAGATAAACTAGTATTCTCCGCCTTCTGCTTTAATGCATTAGATAAATACGACTGGAACGTCAGATTATCGTAGGAATAACACATTATCAGCATGATGTTATCAGGTTATCGTGAGAATATCTCGATGTCAACATGATGTTTTCAGATTATTATGGGAATATCTCAATGTTAACATGATGTTTTCAGATTATTATGGGAATATCTCAATGTTAGCATGATGTCAGTTATACACTGTTAGCATGATGTTGTCAGATTATTATGGGAATAACTCAGTGTTAGTATGTTGTTGTCATTTATCATAGGAATAATACACTGTTAGCATAATGTTGTTGTCATTTATCATAGAGGTAATACACTGTTAGTATGATATGGTTTTCGATGTAGAAATAGGGTGGATTTCGAGATGTGTAACGTTACAGGTTTGAGAGCCTCTCGAAGTTACTGGGCGGAAGATATTTCATAAGATCTTCACGCGCTGTATATGTATCTATATACATGTTTTAAGAAGTCTTACTTTGTATTTTATACAGCTCTGAAAACCGTGTATAATCATTCATCTGGACTTCGTTATGTCAAATTGAAAATGGCGATTTCACTTAGCAAAGAACTTGGTATGCATATTCAGCTCTGACCACGAGCTAGTTCGGGAAGGTGTTACAATCGTCTACTCCACCATCATCCTCTCGCTGTACCAGCGAAAATTGATAGAACGTTTCATATACAGTTTTTTTTTATATTTTAATTTAGTAAATGGTATATTTTAGGCATGTTTCCCGTCACGATTCGATACTCTCGTGTTCAATATCGTGTCGTTGTGGTATATATTTCCGATATTTTAACTGTTTAATAAAGCAGCGCCACCCAGTGGCTCAGTGGTACGTCTTAAGGCTTATGACGCTAAAAACCGGGCTTCGATACCAGTGGTGGGCACGGCACGGATTTAACAACAAACAAACAAGTAAAGCAGCAGGGAAAGTAGGAGAAAAATACACAGTTTCTTTGCCCCCAGAACGATTTGTGGGGAAAAGCTATTTTTATCCATTACATAAATTTGCATACGGAAATGAAATGTAAAACAAACTCCTAATGTTCCCTCACGCTTTGAATGGCGGTTAATCAGTTTAAAAGGAATGTTAATTCACGTAAAAAATAAATAAATTAAGACATTTATGACTTTTTTTTCCCCCATATCCTAACCCACTATAAGTACCAACAAAACGATCTAAATCCATCAAATTGATTTTTTTGGCAGACATGTTTTTTTTTTTTTTGCAGTGATATAGTTTGGACGAGAAGCAATTACAGAAGCAACCCACTAGTTATAATCAGTTTCTAATAATCCAAACCCATATAATATCCGTCCATGCTGAATATACGTCATAACCTCACCTTTTGATATTCAATTACTCAGTCTCCAGTTCAAGTATACATTACTGCTATATAAAGAAAGTCGTCTGATTGGTTAAACAAATGTTAAACGAAAGATCAGCGTGGTTACAAATTCAATTATTCAGTGTTTTAAAAAAATCCTTCCTGAAATAGTTGTCGTCGTCTCTCTTTTTTCCTTTTTCTCTCTCTAATAATCCGGACATATGATACAGTAATGATAAAGGCGCCCTCTCGGGTGTTATCGCGACTGGCTAACATCCATTAATTAAGTGATTATTAGCTGTGGCGTTAAAACTCTTGTAACTGGGAAAGAGATAACTGCCAGATTAACCAATGATTGATGCTGAAGCAGTTTGCACTGGTGAAACGAGAGCTGATGAAATGTCCACCCCCTTTCACGAGAGCTAATGAACCGGCCACCCCCTTTCTATTAAATAAAGCTTCCCTATAAACCCAGAGCTTCGTGTTCCTGCACCGCATGGATTTATTTCCTAACTGATTAATGTTTTGGTGTTGGAAGTTCCTGAAATGTGATCAGATGTCCAATCATCATCCTTATCCCGTATATGAGAGAGAAAAAAAAAACATAAACAGGAAAATTTATAAATCACGGAAAAAATGTGATACTTTCGATAAAATATAAAAGTGTTATGATTAACTTATTTTGTTATAAATCTCTTTAGGTGTAAAAATTAAGCCAGTAGCGTTTAGAGTGGTGAGTGGGACATGATGATTCATATTATTTTGGTCCCCCCCCCCAGCGGGACATCGGTAAGTTTAGGGACTTACAACGCAAAAATTCTGGGTTTGATTCCCGCGGTGGACACAGCAGATAACCCATTGTAGCTTTGCTCTAAAATAAGCACAAACACACATTATTTTGTAAAATGAAAGTTTTTTTCGTTAAGATCAAAGCTGCCTAATGGACTATTTGTATTGTGTCCACTACGGGTATCGAAACCCGGTTTTTAGTGCGCTATAAGACTACAGACTTGCCGCTGAGTCACTGAAGGGCTAAAATGAAAGTACATTTATCCAGAGCTTCGGATGATTTGACATGCAGGTGTTACGTACTTTGTAAGGTGAAATTCATCATCAAATTCGGTTATGTCATTGGTCTAACGGTGCAAGTGCTAGCCATTTAAATAGTATTGGCTTATCGCTCTTTATTAGTTATTTTGCCACATGGTTATAAGACATTACGAACATGGAAGTTGTAAACCAGTAAATTGATATTACATTAAGAAAAGTATATATTTTTTTCCCACCCCACGGCTTCGTTCATTATTCCTAGTCATGTATGATCAGCCATTTTTCATTAAGTTTGTTTGTTTTTGATTATGCACAAAGCTACACAATGGCTATCTGTGCTCTGCCCACCACGGGTATCGAAACCCGGTTTCTAGCGTTGTAAGTCCGCAGACATACGGCTGTGCAACTGGGGGGGGGGGCTTTTCATTAAGCTGAATTTTACAAATGTATCTTTTTTTACCTTTTTTAAAATGTTTTTGCATACACTATAGTTGTTTAGATATATAGATATTTATTATCAGATCTCAAAGTGCAAGGATTATTTTCTTGTTACTAAAATTGAGCCCCCCAGTGGCACAGCGGTATGTCATCAAATTAAATATGAATGATCAGTATTATTTAAAATTTAATAAATAATTAAAATAAACGTTTTATATTTACATAATTTTAAAAACTTTATTGAAGTCGTTAGCAGCTTCCACTTTTAAAGCACAATCTACGTGTACAAGGTTTCGACGTCGTCTTCAGGACGATAATTTATACTTTTTCCTCGTGTCACGTGACGTTACATTGGTCAATCTTTATATTACATCAATACACTGACTTGATGGCCCTTCATCTGTGTTTGTAACTTCATTTTGTTTATAAATTTTATTATTTCTTGTGTTTCTCCAGTGTAACCTGACTTCGTTTATATAAGGTCAGTGCAAGGTTTGGTCACTTCTGAAGTGTAACTTGACTTTGTCATAATCAAATCGTTTGTGTAAGGTCAGTGCAAGGTTTGATCAGTTCAGGGGTGTAACATGACTTGGTCATAAGGAAGTCGTTTATGTAAGGTCAGTGCAAGGTTGGGTAAGTTCGGGAGTGTAACCTGACCTGGTCAAGAGGAAGTTTTCTTTATATGAGGTCAATTCAAGGCTGGGTCAGTTCAGGAGTGTAACCTGACTGGACAAGACAATACCCACGCAGTCATTTTTGTGCTTACTATGAGATATTTTAATCAAAAGTTTAGTTAACTTTAGAAGTTCGATATGACCCGACCAAGTAAGACGCCGCCGTTGTTACACTAGTTGCGCACTAAAGAGCTGGAAGCGGTAATTTAATTTATGGTTTTTATATACTGTGACAGCATTCATGATCAACTCCTGTATCTGACAGAACTTAAAGAAATTAGCTTCCTTTGTGGAGCACGTGTCGTTATCTCTGTTTATTTCGTCCACGTGATGTAGTTGCGATTTGTTTCTTTCTGGTGGTATTTAGTTACTGTCTAATTATTTTACATACATTAGACATCCCGTCGGAAAAAAAAAGACTTCCTACTTGAAGACGGCTCAAAGGATGGCACGTTCGGTTTCTGAATAGCTTCAGATTCATCCCCCACCCCCCGTCAGAGGCACGCCCTGAGCTAAATAAGAACTTGGCAAAGCTCCTAAAATACACATTCTTTTGACCTGCACGAGCCTACGTAAAGCGTTTTAATGTTGGTCATATAAAAGGACTAGGGAAAGAAAAGTGCACGCATGAATATGTTGTTACGTGTGATTTCAGGTTTTTAGTTTTTCTAGGCATTACTACCTGTAAGGATATCTTTTAAAGTGTAATTCGTAAAACGTGGAACAGTATAATAATATCGTTTTAGGTCTTCTCTGTTTAATGTGAACAGAAGAAAAAAAACGCTTGGCTATAGATGTAGTGCTCTTCTTACAGCAGAGCGAAGACTATGTGTCGCTGTTCTCTTCTTTAGCTGCTACTTTCTCGCCATGCCCATTCACTCTACAGAAAGGTTCTCTTTGCTCAGGTAACTAGGACTTTGGGGTTGTATTCTTCGTAGTTTTGGCTTTTTTTTTTTCTATTTCCAAAATGAGTTTTTTTTTTTTTTTATTCAGTAGTAATTTCTTCGTCTCGATTCCTAAAATGAGTCTGATTTTTGGATGGTATTCTTCAAAGTTTAGGATGTCTGTATTTGTTATTATTAATTTCGCAATAGTTTTTGGCTGTCTCGATTTCTAAAATTCGTCTCATTACGCCTCTTAGGATTTAGAACGCTAGAATCAGGGTTCGATTCCCCTCTGTCTATACAGTAGATAGCCCGATGTGGTTTTGCTCTAAGAAAACACACTATTCACGGAAATATCTCACTAATTCTTTCAGTTAGTTTCGGTATACAGGTAAGAAAACATAAAGACATAAAAAACAACAACTCAAAAATAGCTAAACTGCATAGCCCCAAACTTAACTCTCTGCATCGAGTTTTCAAAAGTGGTGTGCAGTCTGACAAAAAAGTTTCCACTTACTCTTTGTTTCTCTTACAAATAATTGTAATATTAAATTTAGGTATATGTTTCGGTTTCTACTTTCGTGTTATAATCAGTTTTATCCGTACTTCACAAAGCATTAACATAATGGTAAGAATCATATTTCTTATTGCTGAAGATATTTGGAAACAAATATCATTTTAAATGACGAAAGAAGATAATAGTAAAAACGCGAAATCGTAAAAGAATAGTTCTCGATTGTACGAAGTAAAAAAAAAAGAAAAGAAAGAAAAAAAAATGAAAGGCTGGTACTTATGGGTTTTAAATTGGTGAAGCTTCAAAAGGATAAAATAGTACGGGTTAAAGTCGGTGCGTTAGTTAGGATGGAGATACAGAGAAAATGTGTAATAGTACATCAACCCTACTGCCCCTCCCCCCAGTGGCATAGCGGTATGTCTACGGACTTACACGCTAGAATCCGGGTTTCGATACCCGTGGTGGGCAGAGCACAGATAGCCCATCGTATAGATGTGTGCTTAATTTCAAACAAACAAACCTTCCCTGTCGTCAGTCTATCAGTTGAAATTATGGCCGGTTATACACTGATGGCTTCTGTGTAGCTTTGGTCGGAATTTCTAAAGGAACAGACCTTCCCTGTCGTCAGTCTATCAGCTGAAATTATTGCCGGTTGTACACTGATGGCTTCTGTGTAGCTTTGGTCGGAAATTCTAAACCAACAAAACTGTTCCATCAACCACGTTAAGTCAAAGCCATTCCATACTTTAACGCAGGACCTGCGCTTGTTAGGCGATGATTGAAGAGCAGAAACGTTTCAAATAACGGGTAATCCCCCCGAACCCGTGTTCTAGGCTTCGAGACGTGTAGTTACACTAAGCTGTCGAGCGAGGCAGCTATCATGGAAATATTTTGTTGTTATTTATTTCTATTCTTTATTCTAGAAACAAACAAAAAAAAACATCAAAGTGCCATTCTATAAAATGTGCGACCACAACTGTTGTACATAACACTTGAGCTTACTGCTTAAAGACAGAGCGTGCGTCTTCATTAGAAGGTCATATCGTTGTCGGCGAGATTTCCCACGTGATTCACTGTAGGATACTAGTGCTTTTATCGACGTATTTGGTCCGTGTCAAAATTGCTCTTTTTTGTTGTTGTCAGGAAACAATCACCATCAGTGTTTTTCCCCCCTGGCTCTACCACCAAAACGTACTAGTTGGACAGCTATTTGATAAAAAAAGAGAAAGGAAGATGGCGTTAAAAATTTTGCTGAGTTTTCAAGATTTTTTTTTATCTGCCAATGTATTTCTCTTCTGAGATAAAGTAATAAAAACTTGTGTCTGAAACCAGAAAGTGTAAGAATTAACTTTATAGTTCGTCCTCTGAGTCTGCCTTAAGAAAAATTATATATAAATTACACCGAAGTGCTATAAAGTTGTGTAAGTAGACTTTTATTTCGCGATTCACTACACATATATATATATATATATTATTATTATTTTATTCAAGCGACTTTTCAGAGGGCGTTATTAGATTTGTGCAGACTTCTGTGAATAGTAAATATAACTCGCTGCTAACACGAGTTATCTTTTTTGGCGTCATTAAAGTGTGTTAAAAATTTAAAAAGAAAATTAATATTCAAAAATATATTGAAATCCAGCATTCTTGCCTAGAAAATAAAATGTTTCGATTAAATTATGCAAATAACTTCACAGTATTTTCAGCTTTTTTGAGTTCCCGGTATTGTTAATAACATAGTAAGTTACATGCAGTTATAATTATAACTCTGCCTACAGAATTAGTCAATTTTTTTAAAAAACCGTATTTGTTTCTTTTCTTTATTTCCACAAAGAAAAACTTGTGTAATTACTGGAGGGTATTTAGTGTAAGAGCTCAACGGAATTGCCCGTGTCTGCTTTTAAAAGTTGAAGTTTTGTAATTAGTGTCAAAGTTGAATTCAGACCTTTTTTTTTGTGTAGCGAATATACGTATACTTTTTATGTGAATTTAATAGCTTCCACTACTGTTAAAGACACAGTTTTGAACAGATTTTGATAGGTTCTACTATTGTTA
>NW_013678070.1:0-3218 GCF_000517525.1 Limulus polyphemus | reverse complement strand
GTTAGACACAATTTTGTGCTTGTTTGAACAGATTTTGATAGATTCTACTATTGTTAGACACAATTCTGTGCGTGTTTGAAAACATTGTGATAGATTCTACTATTGTTAGACACAATTTTGTGCGTGTTTGAACAGATTTTGATAGATTCTACTATTGTTAGACACAATTCTGTGCGTGTTTGAACAGATTTTGATAGATTCTACTATTGTTAGACACAATTCTGTGCGTGTTTGAACATATTTTGATAGATTCTACTATTGTTAGACACAATTACGTGCGTCTTTGAAAACATTGTGATAGATTCTACTATTGTTAGACACAATTACGTGCGTCTTTGAAAACATTGTGATAGATTCTACTATTGTTAGACACAATTCTGTGCGGGTTTTTAAATAGATTCCGTTGCTGTTTATACACAATTCTGACTTAATATTACTTCGTATCGATATAACCAAACACTTTAAAAAAGATGGATAATAGGGATAACTTTGACAGTTTTTCTCTCTCTCTCTCTCTCTCTCTGTGTGTATATGTATTAAGCACGTAGTAACAACAGACAGGCGTGTTCTCCACGTTCAAGCATTTGGGAAATAGTCAGTTTTCCTCCAAGTGCTTAATGGACTTTTTTATTGTTTTTTATAACCCCTTTTGGTGCATTGGATGGAAAGAAGCGGTCGCCATGTTGTGTCATCTACAGTATGGAAATCGTTCACCACATAATGGTCTGACATACCAGTGTTGCCGCCTCACGATAGTTCTGATAGCCGCAAAAAAAAAAGGAAAATAATGATAAATAAAGAGTTAATGTTATCATAGACGTGCGACAATTTTATGTATGTATATATACAAACACACATAATAAATAACATGATACATTAAACTTACTAATGAGAACTTCTGAGTGAAAGTAAGTTTACAATAATACGATAACCCCATCAAGTCTGCTATGTCCAGTGCCGACGAGGCTTTTCGTTTAATACCAGAGCTCTTCAGGCAGACTGGGATACGACTTATAGATTAGTGATTGAGATACTGCTTGTTTTAATTAACAGACTGCTTGACAACTGTATTAAGTTAGTGAAGTGAAATTTGTCATCAATTTTATTTATGTCATAACACATAATTTAAGCACAACGTTGTACAGTGGCCTATCTGCACTGGTGTTTGTTGTTAAGCACAACGTTGTACAGTGGCCTATCTGCACTGGTGTTTGTTGTTAAGCACAATGACCTATCTGCACTGTTTGTTGTTAAGTACAGCGTTGTACATGAATCAATCTAATTATAACTGTTTTCATATTGTCTACAAAAATGCGTTTTCTTCCAAAGGTTTGAATGATAGTTTAACATCGTCGAAGTATTTAGTGCATGTAAAACTCTAAGTTAGAGGCTATTAAAATGCGGTAACTAGTAATTTTTTTTTTTATAAATAAATTAAAATATGGCTAGTATAAGTATTTCGTGTCTACCAAACGATATTGCCAGCGACGTCCCTAAATATAAACTTATTAGCCTTTTGACAGCGTAAAAAATGACTTTCCAGTCCATTCCGTAACGCTGTTAGGGCAACAGTGGCTCCATCACAGATTTCACACGTGTGCACCACGTTTCATTATCGGTTATTAGTATTTTGCATGTTTTTGAGGCACGATTTGTAGGAGGCTCATTAATTTTGTGGCAAAACACTATCCGCGGACGTGATCCGAATTTTTAGTTCGTGCATTATTACATGGTAATTCTGAATATACTGTTTCTAACTTAATTTTTCTTTGTCCTGAAATAAGTTCACGGTAATGATCCAAGTAATAAAAACGTCTGGTACCTCATATTTTCGGCACAAAGAAGCTTTGTAAACGAAGGAGAAATTATAGTTATGTCGTAATCTTAATAGAAGTGTTTGAGACGGCAATGACCCATGTAATGAAGGGAGTCGCTCTGAATATGTACTTAAACTTTCAACTTCCCACGAAAGTGACTTAGGGAAACTTGTACAAAGACTTAATTATCTAGTTAATTAATGCTCGAATCATTATTGTTAATCCTTGTTGAGTATCCTGGTGGCGAGGTCGTTAACACTGCTCGTGCATACATACAATACCGAAGAGAGAGCTACAGTGCTTGTCATCATAAAAAAAAAAACATCCCCTATCAAGAGCATGATCAAACTGGTCATTTCACTTCATTTCAAAAACGCATCATAGTTTCTTTGGTCATTACTTTTTCCAAGAGCATTTAAAAAATAACAGAAAGAGAATCGTAGTTTCGTCTTAATGAATATAACATCACACATTAGTTAAAACAATCTTAATGAACATAACATCACACATTAGTTAAAACGATCTAATTAACATAACGTTAAACATTAGTTAAAACAATCTTAATGAACATAACATCACACATTAGTTAAAACTACCTTAATGAACATAACATCACACATTAGTTAAAACAATCTTAATGAACATAACATCACACATTAGTTAAAACGATCTTAATTAACATAACATCACACATTAGTTAAGACAATCTTAATTAACATAACATCACACATTAGTTAGGACAATCTTAATTAACATAACATCACACATTAGTTAAGACAATCTTAATGAACATAACATCACACATTAGTTAAAACAATCTTAATGAACATAACATCACACATTAGTTAAAACAATCTTAATTAACATAACATTACATATTAGTTAAAATAATCTTAATGAATATACTATTACACATTAGTTAAAACAATCTTAATGAACATAACATCACGCATTAGTTAAGACAATCTTAATGAATATAACATTACACATTAGTTAAAACTACCTTAATGAATATAACATTACACATTAGTTAAAACTACCTTAATGAACATCACATCACACATTAGTTAAATAACAAGAAGTAAGTGTTCCAGTAAACCCCCTCAAATCACACATTCTATATGAAATGTGGTATTACTGTATGTCAGTAAAACGTAAACCAACATTTTCAGAGTGTACAGTGTTTAGTTTATCACTGGTATAGTGTGTTCACTACATATGGTGTTTAGTTTATCACTGGTATAGTGTGTTCACTACATATGGTGTTTAGTTTATCACTGGTATATTGTGTTCACTAAATACAGTGTTTAGTTTATCACTGGTATAGTGTGTTCACTACATATGGTGTTTAGTTTATCACTGGTATAGTGTGTTCACTACATATGGTGTTTAGTTTATCAC
>NW_013678069.1:9108-12162 GCF_000517525.1 Limulus polyphemus | reverse complement strand
AAAAGCATTTCACTACAAGAAGTACATCAGTTCACTACAAGATCTAGAAGCAGTTCACTACAAGAAGTACAAGCAGTTCACTACAAGAACTACAAGCAAATCACTACAAGAACTACAAAAGTTCACTGCAAGAACTACAAAAAGGTCACTACAAGAACTACAAGCAGTTCACTACAAGAACTACATGCAATTCACTACAAGAACTACAAACAGTTCACTACAAGAACTACAACAAGGTCACTACAAGAACTACAAGCAGTTCACTACAAGAACTACAAGCAATTCACTACAAGAACTACAAGCAGTTCACTACAAGAACTACAAACAGTTCACTATAAGAAGTAAAAGCAGTTTACTATAAGAAGTACATCAGTTCACTACAAGAACTACAAGCATTTCACTTCAAGAACTACAAGCAGTTCACTACAAGAACTACAAACAGTTCACTATAAGAAGTAAAAGCAGTTTACTATAAGAAGTACATCAGTTCACTACAAGAACTACAAGCATTTCACTTCAAGAACTACAAGCAGTTCACTAGAAGAACTACAAACAGTTCACTAGAAGAACTACTAGCAGTTCACTACATGAAGTTGAAGCAGTTCACTACAAGAACTACAACCAGTTCACTACAAGAACTACAAGCAATTCACTACAAGAAGTAAAAGCAGTTGACTACAAGAAGTACATCAGTTCACTACAAGAAGTACAAGCACTTCACTATAAGTACTAGAAGTAGTTCACTACAAGAACTACTAGTAGTTGACTATAAGAACTACAAGAAGAACCCATTCTATAATACAGCAGTTTTACAGTGCTGCTGAGGTTGTACTTCAAAATGTCAGTCTACACATTCTAAGAGTTGTTACGAGAAAGTCTTTAGTTACCAATCCTGGTTTACAAAAGAAAGTCTTTAGTTAGTAATCCTGGTTTACAAAAGAAAGTCTTTAGTTACTAATCCTGGTTTACAAAACAAGTCTTTAGTTACTAATCCTGGTTTACAAAAGAAAGTCTTTAGTTACCAATCCTGGTTTACAAAAGAAAGTCTTTAGTTACCAATCCTGGTTTACAAAAGAAAGTCTTTAGTTACTAATCCTGGTTTACAAAAGAAAGTCTTTAGTTACTAATCCTGGTTTACAAAAGAAAGTCTTTAGTTACCAATCCTGGTTTACAAAAGAAAGTCTTTAGTTACCAATCCTGGTTTACAAAAGAAAGTCTTTAGTTACCAATCCTGGTTTACAAAAGAAAGTCTTTCGTTACTAATCCTGGTTTACAAAAGAAAGTCTTTAGTTACTAATCCTGGTTTACAAAAGAAAGTCTTTAGTTACCAATCCTGGTTTACAAAATGACCAAATCCTCGTGCCATTGACTCATTGTGAAATATTCTCGTCACAAAAATTGTCTTTAGATTAGAGATATAGCTTCATTTCCTAAAATCAGATTAGTGCTATGGATAATTCATTGTTTTGTACATTACCTCGATGTATAAAAGTTTTAGAACTTATTAGAACCTTCATTTTTATTTCCCACTGTTCTGTCCTGTCGAGTCTTCTTTGTCCTTGCAGTACATGTTTGACGTAGTTTATCAGTGGAGTTTCAAATCTTTTTTACTAAATTAATCGCTTTGAATTAGCGCGCTATCTACGAAAGATGAAGCTCTATATATATCCACATATTACATAATGTAATGAAAATATAGCAGGAATTTTCATTTAAAACGAATTTGTTATTTGGCCAATGGCAGCCCTCTATAGTGTTTACTAGCATACCATTCAACCAAATCAACTGACAAATAAGATAAAAGGACATTACATTGTGAATTAACGGTATGGCCACCATAGCATCACATGTCTTATCTTTATTTTCCACTTAAAAGTTTAATATTTTTACTTTAGAGTACGTATATCTGTCGAAAAACGTAGTAACTCAAGCGAATGAACACAGAAAAGAAATAGTGCTAATATTTTATTTCGTTCTCTGCACAAAACATAGCATAAACTCTTAATGTAATAGAAAGCTTGCTTGAGAATGGAGTTACAGTAAACACAAGTGGTCTGGAAAGCAGCTATAAGGTTATGAAACAATAAGACACTCCGTTGTAAACTTTGTAACTAAATACATTACATGCATATGTTTGTTTTCTTACGATAGACCCGTAACAAAGTTAGTCTATACTAGTTCGTTACTAAACCGATTTGAAAAGTAATCGCGTGCTTGAGCGTATCAACCACAGTCTACCATTGAACCTACGAACTACATTTAAGTATATGTAATATGACATTTTGTCATCTTTTAGAGCCAGTTTCATAAATTAGTAATAATAGGACAGAATACGTTTTAACTTTTCTGTGTTTTTTGAATCGTATCAATCTTAAGTAGATCAGGGCTAAATTGATTTTGTTTGCGAAATATTCTTTGTAATTAACGTATAATTATATATATACAGAAACGGCAAATTGAAATATTCGTATTAAGCAAAGAAAAAAAAGTATTGTTTTGTTTTCAAGTTAAACTTGATTAACCATCTGAATCATCCTACTCACTCATTCGGCTCCTAAAACAGATTATTAGATGATCGTTTCTTCATTTTATTGTACATCCAGAATAACCTGATGATGAACTCTGCAAAAATTAGTATCTGAAGAAAAGGCTAGAAGTCGATGGAAAATTATTGCAGTAATGATAATGTCTTTTCTGTAGCTACGCTGGTAACAATGTTACCTTGGAGTTGATTAGAATATAACTACACTAATTGCTTGCTAAATTAGATTCAAGCAGGAAGTAACCCCTTCCTGTTTTATTAAAAATAAAAACAATATTTTCATATAATATTCATTTAATTAGTTATTTTGTAGAGAGAGAAAACTAGTGGAACTTTCTTGAAAACAAAAACAAGAAGGAATTCATTTTAAATAAAGAAGCATAACATTTTCTTCTCTCAGTAAAATACCAGACGTACGAAGATAAAATTAACAAAATACAAAAATTAATAACATTATTTTCGTGTAAGTTTGTTTGTTTTTGAATTTCGTGCAAAGCTACACGAGGGCTATC